>NC_057812.1:565046354-565046989 GCF_018294505.1 Triticum aestivum | reverse complement strand
TCGTGCCGGGGTGCCGTGTCAGGGTGTCGGGGTCGGGGTCGGGGTGTGGGTCGGGGTGTGGTGTCAGGGTGTCGGGGGTCGGGGTGGGGGTCGATATAGTTTTTTTAGTTTCTTCTTCTCCTCCTCCTCCTCCTCTCCTCTTTCTTCTTCTTCTTCTTCTTCTCCCTCCTCCTCTTCCTTCCTCCTCCTCCTCCTTCTTCTAAACTAAAACTAAAACTAAAACTAAAATAGAAACTAAAACTAATCTAAAATAAACTAAAACTAAAATACTCTTCTTCTTCTTCTAAACTAAAACTAATCTTCTTCTTCTTCTTCTTCTAAACTAAAATGCTCTTCTTCTTCTAAACTAAAACTAAAATAAAATGAACTAAAATTAAACTCAAACTAAAACTAAACTCAAACTATAACTATAACTAAAACAGAAACTAAACTAAAAGAATCTAAAAAAACTAAACTAGAAAAGGGGGTGGGAGAACTCACCTGCAGGGATCGCTGGAGGAGGCGCGGGGCGGCCGTGGATGGGAGGGCGGCCGCTAGAGGAGGCGGCAGCCCTGTGGAGGGGGAGGCCGGACGGCCGCGGCGGGATGGTGCGGGGCGGCGACGCAGGGAAGGGGGCGGGGCGGCTGGCCGACGTG
>NC_057812.1:565031373-565046018 GCF_018294505.1 Triticum aestivum | reverse complement strand
ACATGGAAGGGGCGGCGGGGGCGCGGTGGAGGTCGAGGTGGCGCAGGGGAGGGGTGCGGGGCCACAGGGCGGCTGGCTATGGCGGACGGGGTCGGCGGCGGCGCGGGTGTGGGTCGAGGGTGTCGGGTATAGAGAGAGAAGAGAGAGAGGACGGGGCGGGGCGACCTTTTATGTACCCATCTCTTTGTCGTCCGCTGGCGGACGACAAAGAGGTGGGGCCGTTGGGTCGTTACGATTTAGACCTCCACTGGACCCCACCCACCTCTTTGCCGTCCGCGAATTGACGGCAAAGAACTAGCTCATGGCGAAGGATCTCTTCGCCGTACACTGTCTCTTTGCCGTCCGCTTCCTCAAAGAGGACGACAAAGGACCTCTTTGTCGTCAGCTGGTAGACTGCAAAGAGGCGGCAGACGACAAAATGCCAGATTCTAGTAGTGCATGTACTTGCTATGGTCAATGATTTACACGTAATCTTTGGAAAGGTTCCTGGCGGACTATCTATTCCGAATGACGTTGAGGGACGCGCACCCATGTGGAAGAAGAAATCTATATTTTGGGACCTACCCTACTGGAAAGAGTTAGAGGTCCGCTCTTCAATCGACGTGATGCACGTGACGAAGAACCTTTGCGTGAACCTGCTAGGCTTCTTGGGCGTGTATGGGAAGACAAAAGATACACCGGAGGCACGAGAGGACCTGCAAAGTTTGCATGAAAAAGACGGCATGCCTCCAAAGTAGTATGAAGGTCCTGCCAGCTACGCTCTAACCAAAGAAGAGAAGGAAATCTTCTTTGAATGCCTCTCAGTATGAAGGTCCCGTCTGGCTTCTCGTCGAATATAAAGGGAACAATAAATATGGCCGAGAAAAAGTTTCAGAACCTAAAGTCTCATGACTGCTGATACGTCCATTTTGCATCATGCTTTTATATCAATATTTATTGCATTATGGGCTGTTATTACACATTATGTCACAATACTTATGCATATTCTCTCTTATTTTACAAGGTTTACATAAAGAGGGAGAATGCCGGCAGCTGGGATTCTGGGCTGGAAAAGGAGCAAATATTAGAGACCTATTCTGCACAGCTCCAAAAGTCCTGAAACTTCATGGAAGATGTTTTCCAAATATATAAAAAATACTCAGTGGAAGAAACTCACTAGGGGGCCACACCCTACCCACGAGGGTGGGGGCGCGCCCTACCCCCCGGGCGCGCCCCCTACCTCGTGGGCCCCCTGGTGGCCCTCCGGTGGCCATCTTCTGCTATATGGAGTCTTCCGATGGGAAAAAAAAATCATAAGCCATCTTCTCGGACGAAATTCCGCCGCCATGAGGTGGAACCTTGGCGGAACCAATCTAGGGCTCTGGCGGAGCTGTTTTGCCGAGGAAACCTCCCTCCCGGAGGGGGAAATCATCGCCGTTGTCATCACCAACGCTCCTCTCATCGGGAGATGGCAATCTCCATCAACGTCTTCATCATCACCATCTCATCTCAAAACCCAAGTTCATCTCTTGTATCCAATTCTTGTCTCCAAGTCCGGGATTGGTGCTAGTAGGTTGCTAGTAGTGTTAATTACTCCTTGTAGTTGATGCTAGTTGGTTTAATTGGTGGAAGATCATATGTTCAGATCCTATATGCATATTAGTACCCCTCTGATTATGAACATGTTTATGCTTTGTGAGTTGTTACTTTTGTTCCTGAGGACATGGGAGAAGTCTTGCTATTAGTAGTCACGTGAATTTGGTATTCTTTCGATATTTTGATGAGATGTATGTTGTCTCTCCTCTCGTGGTGTTATGTGAATGTCGACTACATGACACTTCACCATTATTTGGGCCTATAGGAAGGCATTGGGAAGTAATAAGTAGATGATGGGTTGCCAGAGTGACAGAAGCTTAAACCCTAGTTTATGCGTTGCTTCGTAAGGGGCTGATTTCGATCCATATGTTTCATGCTATGGTCAGGTTTACCTTAATACTTTTGTTGTAGTTACGAATGCTTGCAATAGAGGTTAATCATTAGTGGGATGCTTGTCCAAGTAAGGGCAGCATCCAAGCACCGGTCCACCCACATACCAAATTAGCAAAGTACCGAACGCGAATCATATGAACGTGATGAAAACTAGCTTGACGATATTCCCATGTGTCCTCGGGAGCGCTTTACATCATATAAGAGTTTGTCCAGGCTTGTCCTTTGCTACAAAAAGGATTGGGCCACATTGCTGCACCTTGTTTACTTTTGTTACTTGTTGCTCGTTACAAATTATCTTATTACAAAACTATCTGTTACCACTTATTTCAGTACTTGCAGAGAATACCTTGCTGGAAACCGCTTATCATTTCCTTCTGCTCCTTGTTGGGTTCGACACTCTTACTTATCGAAAGGACTACGATAGATCCCCTATACTTGTGGGTCATCAAGACTCTTTTCTGGCGCCGTTGCCGGGGAGTGAAGCGCCTTTGGTAGGTGGAATTTGGTAAGGAAAAATTTATATAGTGTGCTGAAATTTACTGTCACTTGTTACTATGGAAAGTAATCCCCTGAGGGGCTTGTTCGGGGTATCTTCACCCCAACCAGTAGAGCAAAGAGTTGCTCCTCAACCTACTGAACCTACTGAAAATGAAAATGAAAATGCTTGCTTTGAAGTTCCTGCAGGTATGATAGAAAAACTGCTAGCTAATCCTTTTTAGGAGATGGAACAAAATATCCTGATGAACATCTGATATATGTGGATGAAGTTTGTGGATTATTTAAGCTTGCAGGTGTACCCGGAGATGTTGTTAAGAAGAAGGTCTTCCCTTTATCTTTGAGGGGAGATGCATCGACATGGTATAGGCTATGTGATGATATGAGGTCTTGGAATTACAAATGATTGAAATTGGAATTTCATCAGAAGTTTTATCCTATGCATCTTGTTCATCGTGATCACAATTATATATATAACTTTTGGCCTCGCGAAGGATAAAGCATCTCTCAAGCTTGGTGGAGGCTTAAATCAATGTTATATTCATGCCTCAATCATGAGCTCTCAAGAGAAATGATTATTCAAAATATTTATGCTCGGCTTTCTGGTAACAATCGCACCATGCTTGATACTTCTTGTGCTGGCTCTTTTATGATGAAGACTATTGAATTCAAATGGGATTTATTGGAAAGAATTAAACGCAACTCTGAAGATTGGGACCTCGACAATGGTAAGGAGTCAGGTATGACACTTAGTTTTGATTGTGTTAAATCTTTTATGGATACCGATATTTTTTTTGTAAATTTAGCACTAAATATGGACTTGACTCTGAGATAGTAGCTTCTTTCTGTGAATGTTTTGCTACCTATGTTGATCTCCCCAAGTGGTTTAAATATCATCCTCCCATAGAAGTAAAAGTAGCCGCACCTATTAAAGTTGAAGAAAAGACTATCACTTATAATGATCCTATTGTTCCTACTTCTTATGTTGAGAAACCACCTTTCCCTGTTAGGATAAAGGATCATGCTAAAGCTTCAACTGTAGTTCGTAAAAGCAATATTAAAACATATACCCCTCCTAAGCAAGTTAAAGTTGAACCTAATATTGCTATTGTTAAAGATCTCTTGTCTGATAATATAGATGGGCATGTTATTTATTTCTGTAATGAAACTGCTAGAATTGCTATACCCCGTGATAAAGATAAACCTAGACCTGTGGTAGGCATGCCTGTTATTTCTGTTAAAATAGGAGATCATTGTTATCATGGCTTATGTGATATGGGTGCTAGTGCTAGTGCAATGCCTTATTCCTCATACCAAGAAGTTATGCATGATATTGCACCTGCTGAGATGGAGGATATTGATGTCACAATTAAACTTGCCAATAGAGATACTATTTCACCAATGGGAATTATTAGAGATGTTGAAGTCTTGTGTGGGAAAACTAAATATCCTGCTGATTTTCTTGTTCTTGGTTCCCCACAAGATAGCTTTTGTCCCATTATATTTGCTAGACCTTCTTGAACACTATTAATGCTACCATAGATTGCAAAAGAGATGTTGTTACTATCGGTTTAGATGATATGGCTCATGAATTTAATTTTTCTAAATTTAGTAGACAACACCGCGAAGAAGAATTACCTAATAAGGATGAAATTATTGGTCTTGCTTCTATTGCCGTACCTCCTAGTGATCCTTTAGAACAATATTTGCTAGACCATGAAAATGACATGTTTATGAATGAAAGAAGGGAATTAGATGAAGTATTCTTTAAACAGGAGCCTATTCTGAAAAAAAATTACATGTTGAAATCCTAGGGGATCCTCCTCCACCCAAGGGTGATCCCGTGTTTGAGCTTAAACCGTTACTTGATACTCTTAAATATGCTTATCTTGATGAGAAAAAGATATATCCTGTTATTATTAGTGCTAACCTTTCAGAGCATGAGGAAGAGAGATTATTGAAAACTCTGAAGAAGCACCGCGCTGCTATTGGGTATACTCTTGATGATCTTAAGGGCATTAGTCCCACTCTATGTCAACATAAAATTAATTTGGAAGAAGATGCTAAACCAGTTCGTGATCATCAACGCCGGCTGAATCCTAAAATGAAAGAAGTGGCAAGAAAGGAGATACTAAAGCTCCTTGAGGCAGGTATAATTTATCTCGTTGCTGATAGTCAGTGGGTAAGCCCTGTCCATTGTGTCCCTAAGAAGGGAGGTATTACTGTTGTTCCTAATGATAAAGATGAATTGATTCCTCAAAGAATTATTATAGGTTATAGGATGGTAATTGATTTCCGCAAATTAAATAAGGCTACTAAAAAAGATAATTACCCCTTACCTTTTATCGATCAAATGCTAGAAAGATTGTCCAAACATACACATTTTTGCTTTCTAGTTGGTTATTCTGGTTTCTCTCAAATACCTGTGTTAGCCAAAGATCAATCAAAGACTACTTTTACATGCCCTTTTGGTACTTTTGCTTATAGACGTATGCCTTTTGGTTTATGTAATGCACCTGCTACCTTTCAAAGATGCATGATGGCTATATTCTCTGACTTCTGTGAAAAGATTTGTGAGGTTTTCATGGACGACTTTTCCGTCTATGGATCTTGTTTTGATGATTGCTTGAGCAACCTTGATCGAGTTTTGCAGAGATGTGAAGTAACTAATCTTGTCTTGAATTGGGAAAAGTGCCACTTTATGGTTAATGAAGGTATTATCTTGGGGCATAAAGTTTCTGGAAGAGGTATCGAAGTTGATAAAGCCAAGGTTGATGCTATTGAAAAGATGCCATGTCCCAATGACATCAAATGTATAAGAAGTTTCCTTGGTCATGCCGGTTTTTATAGGAGGTTCACTAAGGACTTCTCAAAAATCTCTCGGCCTCTGACTAATTTATTACAAAAAGATATACCATTTGTTTTTGATGATGATTATGTAGAAGCATTTGAAATACTTAAGAAAGCATTGATCTCTGCACCTATTGTTCAGCCACCTGATTGGAATTTACCCTTTGAAATTATGTGTGATGCTAGTGATTATGCTGTAGGTGCTGTCCTAGGACAAAGAGTTGATAAGAAATTAAATGTTATTCAATATGCTAGTAAAACCCTAGACAATGCTCAAAGAAATTATGCTACTACTGAAAAAGAATTCTCAGCAGTTGTATTTGCTTGTGATAAGTTTAGACCTTATATTGTTGATTCTAAAGTGACTATTCACACTGATCATGCTGCTATTAAATATCTCATGGAAAAGAAAGATGCCAAACCTAGACTTATTAGATGGGTTCTCTTGCTACAAGAATTTGATTTGCATATTGTTGATAGAAAAGGAGCTGAGAACCCCGTTGTAGACAACTTGTCTAGGTTAGAAAATGTGCTTGATAACCCACTACCTATTGATGATAGCTTTCCTGATGAGCAATTAAATGTCATAAATGCTTCTCATACTGCTCCATGGTATGCTGATTATGCTAATTACATTGTTGCTAAGTTTATACCACCTAGTTTCACATACCAGCAAAAGGAAAAGTTCTTCTATGATTTGAGGCATTACTTTTGGGATGACCCACATCTTTATAAAGAAGGAGTGGATGGTGTTATTAGACATTGTGTACCTGAGCATGAACAGGAACAGATCCTACGCAAGTGTCACTCCGAAGCTTATGGAGGACACCATCCTAGAGATAGAACTGCACATAAGGTACTGCAATCTGGTTTTTATTGGACTACTCTCTTCAAGGATGCCCGCAAGTTTGTCTTATTTTGCGATGAATGTCAAAGAATTGGTAATATTAGTAGACGTCAAGAAATGCCTATGAATTATTCACTTGTTATTAAAGCATTTGATGTTTGGGGCTTTGACTATATGGGACCCTTTCCTTCCTCTAATGGATATACACATATTTTAGTTGTTGTTGATTACGTTACTAAGTGGGTAGAAGCTATTCCAACTAATAGTGCTGATCATAAAACTTCTATTAAAATGCTTAAAGAAGTTATTTTTCCAAGATTTGGAGTCCCTAGATATTTAATGACTGATGGTGGTTCACATTTTATTCATGGCGCTTTCCATAAAATGCTTGCTAAATATGATGTTAATCATAGAATTGCATCTCCTTATCACCCTCAGTCTAGTGGTCAAGTAGAATTGAGTAATAGAGAACTCAAATTAATTTTGCAAAAGACTGTTAATAGGTCTAGAAAGAATTGGTCCAAGAAACTTGATGATGCATTATGGGCCTATAGAACTGCATATAAAAATCATATGGGTATGTCTCCGTATAAGATGGTCTATGGAAAAGCATGTCACTTACCTCTCGAACTAGAACACAAGGCTTATTGGGCTATTAAAGAACTTAATTATGATTTTAAACTTGCCAGTGAGAAGAGGTTATTTGATATTAGCTCACTGATGAATGGAGAACCCAAGCCTACGAAAATGCCAAGTTGTTTAAAGAAAAAGTTAAAAGATGGCATGACAAAAGGATACAAAAGCGTGAGTTTAATGTAGGTGAGTATGTATTGCTATACAACTCTCGTTTATGATTTTTTGCAGGAAAGCTTCTCTCTAAATGGGAAGGTCCTTACGTTATCGAGGAGGTCTACCGTTCTGGTGCCATAAAATCAACAACTTTGAAGGCACAAATCCGAAGGTGGTGAACAGTCAAAGAATCAAACACAATATCTCAGGTAATCCCATAAATGTTGAAACCAATGTTATTGAAACCGTAACCCCGGAGGAATACATAAGGGACACTTTCCGGAACGTTTCAGGCTCCGAAAAGGAATAGGTATGTGGTACGGTAAGTAAACCAACTCCAAAACAGTTTTTAAGGCAATATTTCTCCGTTTTGGAATATTTAGAAAAATAGAAAAATAAGCAGTAGTCCGGGAAGGACACGAGGGCTCCATGAGGGTGGAGGGCGCGCCCTACCCTACTGGGCGCGCCCCCTACCTCATGGGCACCTCGTGTGCTCTCCGGACTCCATTTTCGTACACGACACATATTTTGGTCGGTAAAAATTAATTATATAATCTCCCGGGGGTTTTGACTCCCGTATCACGCAAAAATCTCTTGTCTTTGTTTCGAGCTGTTTTTCTGACAGATCTAGATTATCATGACATCTCCAAGTGCTCCCAAGGACAAGTTCTTTGAGAAGGTCATCAACCCTTACCTCACGGAGGTGCAGCGACACCCTCAAACCATTGAGATGCGTGATGGGTTGCTGCACATCCGTGATGCTGAGGGACCAAAGGGGACCGGAAGCGTGGAGACGAGGCTCGAAGAAATGGACCAACAAGTTTTCAAGTGTCAGGGGATGGTGGAGCGTGGACTCAACTCCAACCACATGATGATCGCATAATTCACCAACAAACACAAGATGGATGCCGACAACATCGGGGAGACCATCTTCAAGCTTCACAAGAAAATTGAGCACCTTCAAGCTCAAATTTATGACCTGCAAAACCAAAACTATGAGTATGAATATAGATTCAAAAGGATGAGTTTGGCTGCAGATTTGAGGATCCCGGAGACTCGGTCATCTTTCTATGATGGTGAGCCTATGCCTTGGAAGAAGGACGACAAGCCTACGCCATCAACAAAATCACCACCGTCTCCACCAACAAAGAAGAATTGAGTATCTGGTATGGGCACTCCACTTGGCAACTGCCAAGCTTGGGGGAGTGCCTCGGTATCGTATCACCATCACTTTATCTTTACTGTTTTTCTTAGTTTGATCCTTTTGATAATATCTTGATCTAGTAGAATAAAAGTTCTTAGTATGATCCAGTCGTGAGTTTTGCTTTATTATCCTTCTATGTAATCGAGTCCGTGAGCTATATAATAAAGAATAGTGTTGAGTCAAGGGCTTGATTATTTTTCCATGATCCTAAGTGAATAAAAGAAAAGAGAAAGAAATAAAAAGAAACAAAGAGATCATATGAATCTTATGGAGAGTAATGAGCTCACATGGAAAGAGTATGATGAATAAAAGTTGTTGAGGGTTGATAAACACAGTTTTGGTCATCGTTGCAATTAATAGGAAGTAATAAAGAAAGAGAGGTCTTCACATATAAATATACTATCTTGGACATCTTTTATGATTATGAGCACTCATTAAAATATGACATGCTAAAGAGTTGACATTTGACAAGGAAGACAACGTAATGGGTTATGTTTTCTTACATCTGAAATAAATTATATTGTCTTGGATCTTCCAACATGATGAGCTTGCCTTTCCCCCTCATGCTAGCCAAATTCATTGCACCAAGTAGAGATACTACTTGTGCTTCCAAATACCCTTAAACTAGTCTTGCCATAAGAGTCCACCATATCTACCTATGGATTGAATAAGATCCTTCAAGTAAGTTGTCATCGGTGCAAAGCAATACAAATTGCTCTTTAAATATGTATGATTGATTGGTGTGGAGGAAATAAGCTTTATATGATCGTGTGATATGGAAGTAATAAAAGCGACAGACTGCATAATAAAGGTCCGTATCACAAGTGGTAATATAAAGTGACGTTCTTTCGCATTAAGATTTTATGCATCCAACCATAAAAGTGCATGACAACCTCTGCTTCCCTCTGCGAAGGGCCTATCTTTTACTTTATCTCCTACATTGCATAAGAGTCGTGCATAAGAGTCATGGTGATTTTCACCCTTCCTTTTTACACCTTATCCTTTGGCAAGCACAATATGTTGGAAAGATCCTGGTATATATGGCTAATTGGATGTGAGTTTTCATGAACTATTACTGTTGACATTACCCTTGAGGTAAAACATTGGGAGGAAAAATTATAAGCCCCTATCTTTCTGTGTGTCCGATTAAAACTCCATACCCATAAGTATTGCGTGAGTGTCAGCAATTGTGAAATATTATATGATAGTTGAGTATGTGGACTTGCTGAAAAGCCCTTATACATTGACTCTTTCCTATGTTATGATAAATTGCAATTGCTTCAATGACTGAGATTGTAGTTTGTTAGTTTTCAATGAAGTTTACGATTCATACTTGATATTGTGATTGAATTATTACTCTAGCATTAGAGATTATACTCCCTCCGGTCCTTTTTACTCTGCATATTATAATTCTTTGAAGTCAAACTTCACAATGTTTGACCGTATTTATATGAAAAAATATCAACATATGCCATGCTAAAGTTATATAATATGAAACTTTAAGTCATGACACATCTATTGATATTGATTTCAGATTGTGAATGTTGGTACTTTTTTCTATAAAGTTGGTCAAACTTTATGAGGCTTGACTTTAGTCAAATCTTATATGCAAACTAAAAAGGACCGGAGGGAGTATGACAAACAATTATATGAGTTGCTGTTCTAAGAATGATCATGATGCCCTCATGTCCGTATTTTTTATCGACACCTCTATCTCTAAACATGTGGACATATTTTTTGATTTCGGCTTTTCACTTGAGGACAAGCGAGGTCTAAGCTTGGGGGAGTTGATACGTCCATTTTGCATCATGCTTTTATATCAATATTTATTGCATTATGGGTTGTTATTACACATTATGTCACAATACTTATGCCTATTCTCTCTTATTTTACAAGGTTTACATAAAGAGGGAGAATGCCGGCAGCTGGGATTCTGGGCTGGAAAAGGAGCAAATATTAGAGGCCTATTCCGCACAGCTCCAAAAGACCTGAAACTTCACGGAAGATGTTTTCCAAATATATAAAAAATACTCAGCGGAAGAAACTCACCAGGGGGGCACACCCTGCCCACGAGGGTGGGGGCGCGCCCTACCCCCTGGGCACGCCCCCTACCTCATGGGCCCCCTGGTGGCCCTCCGGTGGCCATCTTCTGCTATATGGAGTCTTTCGATGGGAAAAAATCAAAAGCCATCTTCTCGGAGAAACTCCGCCGCCACGAGGCGGAACCTTCGCAGAACCAATCTAGGGCTCTGACAGAGCTGTTTTGCCGGGGAAACTTCCCTCCCGGAGGGGGAAATCATCGCCATCGTCATCACCAACGCTCCTCTCATCGGGAGATGGCAATCTCCATCAACATCTTCATCAGCACCATCTCATCTCAAAACCCTAGTTCATCTCTTGTATCCAATTCTTGTCTCCAAGTCAGGGATTGGTGCTAGTAGGTTGCTAGTAGTGTTAATTACTCCTTGTAGTTGATGCTAGTTGGTTTAATTGGTGAAAGATCATTTGTTCAGATCCTATATGCATATTAATACCCCTCTGATTATGAACATGTTTATGCTTTGTGAGTAGTTACTTTTGTTCCTGAGGACATGGGAGAAGTCTTGCTATTAGTAGTCACGTGAATTTGGTATTCGTTCGATATTTTGATGAGATGTATGTTGTCTCTCCTCTAGTGGTGTTATGTGAACATCGACTACATGACACTTCACCATTATTTGGGCCTAGAGGAAGGCATTGGGAAGTAATAAGTAGATGATGGGTTGCTAGAGTGACAAAAGCTTAAACCCTAGTTTATGCGTTGCTTCGTAAGGGGCTGATTTCGATCCATATGTTTCATGCTATGGTTAGGTTTACCTTAATACTTTTGTTGTAGTTGCGGATGCTTGCAATAGAGGTTAATCATAAGTGGGATGCTTGTCCAAGTAAGGGCAGCACGCAAGCACCGGTCCACCCACATACCAAATTATCAAAGTACCGAACACGAATCATATGAACGTGATGAAAACTAGCTTGACGATATTCCCATGTGTCCTCGGGAGCGCTTTACATCATATAAGAGTTTGGCCAGGCTTGTCCTTTGCTACAAAAAGGATTGGGCCACATTGCTGCACCTTATTTACTTTTGTTACTTGTTGCTCATTACAAATTATCTTATTACAAAACTATCTATTACCACTTATTTCAGCACTTGCAGAGAATACCTTGTTGGAAACCGCTTATCATTTCCTTCTGCTCCTCGTTGGGTTCGACACTCTTACTTATCGAAAGGACTACAATAGATCCCCTATACTTGTGGGTCATCAACTGCCACGTGATTATGACGCAACTGCTTCCGGTTGCATTGAGGGGGCTTCTACCGGATAATGTCCGATTAGCCATTGCGAAGCTATGTGCATTCCTCAATGCAATCTGTTAGAAGGTGATCGATCTAGAAATCATACCAAGGCTAAGGAGTGATGTGGCGTAATGTCTTGTCAGTTTCGAGCTGGTGTTCCCACCATCCTTCTTCAATATCGTGACACATGTCCTAGTTCATCTAGTCGACGAGATTGTCGTTCTGGGTCCCGTATTTCTACACAATATGTTCCCCTTTGAGAGGTTCATGGGAGTCCTAAATAAATATGCCCGCAACCGCACTAGGCTAGAAGGAAGCATCTCCATGGGCCATCAAACAGAGGATGTCATTGGGTTTTGTGTTGACTTCATTCCTGGCCTTAAGAAGATTGGTCTCCCTAAATCGCGGTATGAGGGGAGACTGACTGGAAAAGGCACAGCTAGGAGGGGACTCAATAATATGCAGGGACGGGCATTCTTGGTCTCAAGCACACTACACAGTTCTA
Source organism: Triticum aestivum (assembly GCF_018294505.1). Lineage (NCBI taxonomy): Eukaryota > Viridiplantae > Streptophyta > Magnoliopsida > Poales > Poaceae > Triticum > Triticum aestivum. The sequence goes on along the minus strand of NC_057812.1, from coordinate 565,034,023 downwards.
TAGAACTCTACCTTGGTGACCCCGTATGTCGATGAACACAAGAACAGTCTGCGCTCCAAACACCCGGAGCAGTCTGCCGACTGGATTACATGTGAACACATCAGGACTTTGGGCAGTTGGTTGGAAACACGTCTCAGAGGTGACAACACTATTTTCTGATGAGCTGTACTCATTGTCCAGGGGACCATCTTCGACTGTATTGACTTACAAAGGATACGAGATAAATGGGAATACATTTTACACGATCGCCCAAGATCAAAAGAGCACCAACCAAAACAGCGGTGTCCTCTTTGATGCAACAACCAAGAGGGGAAATGACACATAGTGGACATATGGGAACTTGACTACAGACATGATTTTAAGGTCCCTTTGTTTAAGTGCAAATGTGTCAATCTATCAGGAGGCGGGGTACAGGTAGACCCACAGTACGAAATGACAACAGTGGATCTGAACAATCTTGGGTACACAAACGAACCATTCGTCCTAGCCAATGATGTGGCACATGTTTTCTATGTGAAGGACATGTCTACCAAACCGAGAAAAAGAAAAGATAAGGAAGCGAACACATCATACGATGAGCCAAAGCGCCACATAGTTCTTTCGGGAAAAAGAGACATCGTGGGAGTGGAGGGCAAGACAGACATGTCCAAAGATTATGAAAAGTTTCATGAAATTCCTCCTTTCAAAGTCAAGGCTGACCCAAACACCCTGTTAAACGATGAAGATTATCCATGGTTACGGCGCAATAAGCAAAGGACACAAGCAAAGAAAAAGTGAAGACTTTTCTCTCCACAACTATTATGATGATTCCTTTGATCTAGAATATCTATGTAACAGACTAGTTTCCGTATGAAACCCTAATACTTCAAAAGAGATTGTCCGTTTTGTACACGAAGTGCATCCAGTTTTTGCCGTAACCCTCAAAACTTTTTAGCACATGCTATGTGGGTGAAATGATGATACCATGCCAACTTTCAACTTTTTCAGAGTTCATTTGTAGTGCTTTTCATTTTCAGGGTCATATAGCTCAAAAAATCAATAAATGCATGAGAAATAACAAATGAAGTCAGAAAGGGTTGAAAATTGATGATGTGTTGAATGGTGCATTTTGAACACACAAAAGTCTAGAGTTCATAAAATGAAATCCCTTTGTAACACATGAGCTTTCGTCCAAAACCCTAATACTTCGAAAGAGATTGTCCGTTTTGTACGTGAAGTGGATCCAGTTTTTGCCGTAACCCTCTCAACTTTTTAGCACATGCTATGTGGGTGAAATGATGATACCATGCCAACTTTCAACTTTTTCAAAATTTATTTGTAGTGCTTTTAATTTTCAGGGTCATATAGCTCAAAAAAATCAGTAAATGCATGAAAAATAACAAATGAAGTCAAAAAGGGTTGAAAATTGATGATATGGCTTTGAATGGTGCATTTTGAACACACAAAAAGTCTGGATTTCAAATAAGTTCAAAAAAATGAAATCCCTTTGTAACAGATGAGCTTTCGTCCGAAACCCTGATACTTTGAAAGAGATTGTCCATTTTGTACATGAAGTGCATCTAGTTTTTGCTGTAACCCTCTCAACTTTTTAGCACATGCTATGTGGGTGAAATGATGATACCATGCCAATTTTCAACCTCTTCAGAGTTCACCTGAAGTGCTTTTCAATTTCAGGGTCATTTAGCTCAAAGTATGAACTAATATCAAAAAGAATGATCTCGAAAACTTTTAAGAAACTCCAATAGCAAAAATAATAAACTAAAAGAATGAACTAGAAAACTTTAATGAAACTCTAATAGAAAAAAGAATGAACTAGAAAACTTTCATGAAACTCTAATAGCAAAAGGAATCAACTAAAAAGTTTTATAAACCTGTAGTATTATTAAAACTAAAATTATATAAATTTATGCAACTAAAATTATCAAAGTATTTTCTGTTCAAAAAATTATAAGCAAAAATAAAATAAAATAAATAAGTAGAAACAAAATAAACTTTAATAAATAAGTAGAAACAAAATAAAATAAACTTTAATAAAATAAATAAGTAGAAAAATAATAAATTTTAATAAAGAAAAATAAATAAACTTTAATAAAATAAATAAAAATAGCAACAGTAAGTATTTTGTTGTAAGTAGAAACAAAATAAAATAAATAAAGCAACAAAGAAAACAAAAAAGGTGCCACCTACTGGGCCACCACGGCCTGAATACGACTAGAAACCCAAACATGGGCTAGGATTCAGGCCCGCAGTAGGCCCAGTAGGCCCACAGGCACACAGTGACAGGTTAGGCCCGAAAGCCTACAGTTGAGAGTAGCTCGAGAGGGTGGGCACAAGAGCGCTTATAAACCACTCTCGAGCTCTCTCAGCTAGCGAGGTGGGACTAATCTTTTGACGCGAGCAGCACAAAGCCTTTGGTCCTGGTTGGTGGCACCAACCGGGACTAAAGGGGTGCATTGGTCCCGGTTCGTGGCACCAACCGGGACCAACGACACCCTTTAGTCCTGGTTGGTGCCACCAACCGGGACTAATATAAGCAAGACTTGTGAAATTTTTTAGTTTCATCGCAGTCCCAACGCAGCCCGCTCCTCGTCGCTGTCGCCGCCCCCGTCGCCGCGCCCTGCCCCTTCGCCGCCCGCACCATCACCGCCCC
>NC_057812.1:565030818-565031363 GCF_018294505.1 Triticum aestivum | reverse complement strand
CGCGCGCCACCCTGCGCCGTCACCTCCACACGCCGCCCTGACACCGTCGCTGCCCCGCGTCGCCCCGAGGCCATCAACTCCCCGCGCTGCCCTGACGTTGTCGCCGCCCCGCGCCACCCCTACCCCGACGCCGTCGCCGTGCCGCCACGCGCTACGGCCCGACGGCCTTTCTATGATGTGTTGTTGTTCATATGTGATGATCATATGATGTTTTTTTATATGATGTTTTTTTCATATATGTATTAATTTTTTATTTAGGTTGTTAATTAGTAGATATCGATTTTAGGTTAGTGTAAAGTAAAATAAGGACAAGGAAGAAAAGAGGAAGAAGGAAGAAGGAAGAAGAAGAAGAAAAAGAAGGAGAGGAAAAAGGAAAATAAGAAGAGGAAGAAGGAGAAGAAGAAAGGAGAAGAAGAAGAGAGGAAGAAGAGGAGAAATAAATAAGAAGAGGAAAAAAGAAGAAAAAAGAGGATAAGAAGAAAGGAATAGAGGAGCCCCTCTTCTTTTTTTCTTCGATCTTCTCCTCTATTCCTTTCTTCTTCTCC
>NC_057812.1:564664408-564701769 GCF_018294505.1 Triticum aestivum | reverse complement strand
ATGTATTTTGTGTTGCATGTATATTGGAGTTGTGGCCCACCTCTTAGTCTTGTATCGTTGAGGTAGAGGCCTTCCCTGTAATTATATATACAAGCACCAACATCCGATCAATACAACGTCAATTGTATTGCAAACTTTCCCTTCTATAACTTTCAGCTACAGTTGTAGGATCGAAAGTAGGTCTAAGGGGGGTGATTATACTACTTGAGCAAATAAAAATCTAACATTTCCAATTATAGTTGTCGGCAGATTTGAGCAACTAGCACAAGTCAAGCAATCAACCTACACATGCAATTCTAAGAGTGTAGCGGCGACAAGTAAAACATTACATATGGAGGTAAAGGGAAGGGTTTGGAGAGTGCAAACACAATGGAGACACAGAGATTTTTGGCGTGGTTCAGATAGATGGTGCTATCGTACACCCACGTTGATGGAGACTTCAACCCATGAAGGGTAATGATTGCGCGAGTCCACGGAGGGCTCCACCCACGAAGGGTCTACGAAGAAGCAACCTTGTGTATCCCACCATGGCCATTGCCCATGAAGGACTTGCCTCACTCAGGTAGATCTTCATGAAGTAGGCGATCTCCTTGCCCTTACAAACTTCTTGGTTCAAACCCACAACTTAACGGAGGCTCCCAAGCGACACCTAACCAATCTAGGAGACACCACTAATGTCTACTACACAACCTTCTTCTTGTAGACGTTGTTGGGCCTCCAAGTGCAGAGGTTTTTAGGACAGTAGCAAATTTCCCTCAAGTGGATGACCTAAGGTTTATCAATCCGTGGTAGGCGTAGGATGAAGATGGTCTCTCTCAAACAACCCTGCAACCAAATAGCAAAGAGTCTCTTATGTCCCCAACACACCCAATACAACGGTAAACTGTATAGGTGCACTAGTTCGACGAAGAGATGGTGATATAAGTGCAATATGGATGGTAGATATGGGTATTTGTAATCTGAAAATATAAAAACAGCAAGGTAGCAAGCGATAAAAGTGAGCGTAAATGGTATTGCAATGCTAGGAAACAAGGCCTAGGGTTCATACTTTCACTAGTGCAAGTCCTCTCAACAACAATAACATAATTGGATCATATAACTATCCCTCAACATGCAACAAAGAGTCACTCCAAAGTCACTAATAGCGGAGAACAAACGAAGAGATTATGGTAGGGTATGGAACCACCTCAGAGTTATCCTTTCTGATCGATCTATTCAAGAGTTCATACTAGAATATCACCTTAAGACACAAATCAACCAAAACCCTAATGTCACCTAGATACTCCAATGTCACCTCAAGTATCCGTGGGTATGATTATACGATATGCATCACAAAATCTCAGATTCATCTATTCAACCAACACAAAGAACTTCAAAGAGTGCCCCAAAGTTTCTACTGGAGAGTCAGGACGAAAACGTGTGCCAACCCCTATGCATAAGTTCACGAGGTCACGGAACTCGCAAGTTGATCACCAAAAATACATCAATTGGATCACGTGATATCCCATTGTCACCACAGGTAAGCACATGCAAGACATACATCAAGTGTTCTCAAATCCTTAAAGACTCAATCCGATAAGATAACTTCAAAGGGAAAACTCAATTCATCACAAGAGAGTAGAGGGGGAGAAACATCATAAGATCCAAATATAATAGCAAAGCTCGCGATACATCAAGATTGTTCCACCTCAAGAAAACGAGAGAGAGATAGAGAACAAACACATAGCTATGGGCACATACCCTCAGCCCCGAGGGTGGACTACTCCCTCCTTGTCATGGAGAGCGCCGGGATGATAAAGATGGCCACCGGAGAGGGATTCCCCCTCCGGCAGGGTGCCAGAACGGGTCTAGATTGGTTTTTGGTGACTACGAAGGCTTCTGGCAGCGGAAAACTATCTATTCTGTTCCCCATGTTTTTAGGGTATATAGACATATATAGGCGAAAGAAGTCGGTCAGGGGAGCCATGAGGGGCCCATGAGGCAGGGGGCGCGCCTCCCACCCTCGTGGTGGTCTCGGGGCTCTTCTGGTCCACCTCCGGTTCTCTATGGGCTTCATCTGGTCCAAAAATGATCTCCATGAAATTTTAGGTCAATTGGTATCCGTTTGATTTTCCTTTTCTACGATACTTAAAAACAAGGAAAAAACAGAAACTGGCACTGGGCTCTAGGTTAATAGGTTAGTGCCAAAAATCATATAAATTAGCATATTAATGCATATAAAACATCCAAGGTTAATAATATAATAGCAAGGAACAATCAAAAATTATAGATACGTTGGAGACGTATCAACCACTCTCCAAAATGTAATAGATGTTGTGTTGATGATGAACTCCTTGCTCTTGTGCTTCAAATGATAGTCTCACTACTAGGAAAAGGGCTATAGATGGGATTGACACTAATGGCGCACCAGAAAGATGGTGCGCCATTAGTATATACTAATGGCGCACCACAATCTGATGCGCCACTAGAGTTTAAACTACTAATGGCGCACCATGCTACGGGTGCGCCATTAGTATCAAATTTTTTTTAACTAGTGCGCCTGTCCAAACATACTAATGGCGCATCCGGGCAAAGTGCGCCATTAGTAGTTGTAACTACAAATGGCGCACCAGGCAGCAGGTGCGCCATTAGTATAGAATTTTTTTTTGAACTAGTGCGCCTATCCAAACATACTAATGGCACATCCTGCCCAAGTGCGCCATTAGTAGTTGTAACTACTAATGGCGCACCAGGCAGTGGGTGCGGTTACTAATGGCGCATCCAGAGGTGGTGCGCCATTAGTATGCCAAAGCACCTGGGTATACATGCCCCCTGGGAGGCATACTAATGGCGCACTCTCGCATATACTAATGGCGTACCAGGTGGTGCGCCATTAGTATACCAGATACTAATGGCGCACCAGGTGGTGCGCCATTAGTAAAAATTACTAATGGCGTGCTATCAATGGCGCACCAATGATGCGCCATTAATGGCCATATTAGGTGCGCCATTAGTAGTGGTATTTCTAGTAGTGTCTCCCCAACACTCAACTGTCTCTCACAGATTTGGATATGGTGAAAAGATGATTTGAGTGGAAAGCAACTTGGGTAAGCTTAGAAATCAATAATCTTGTGGTATGATTAGAATGTCTTGATCTCAACACATGAGTAGGTGGTTCTTTCTCAGAAAATTTAAGTTGGATGTGTAGGTACATTCTGATTGCTCTCTCACAAATGGAGGAGGGTTAGGAGGGGTATATGTAGCATCCACACAAAATCAAACCGTTACACACATTTAACCCAACTCGGCCAGACGGAATAGATGAACTCGGTGCGACCATCTTAGTTCGAAATGTGAACGTTAGGAATCTCGGTGGGACCGACTGGAACAACTCGGTGGAACTGATACGTCTCCAACATATCTACTTTTTCTCATGCTTTCCTCTTGTCTTGGACTCTAATTTGCATGATTTGAATGAAACTTACCCCAGACTGACACTGTTTTCAGCAGAACTACCATGGTGTTGTTTTTGTGCAGAAATAAAAGTTCTTGGAATGGAACGAAACGTTTTGAGAATTTTTTATATCAGTAATAAGAATTACTAGAGACAAGACCCACCAGAGAGGGGCCCTTCGGTGGGCACAACCCACCAGGGCGCGCCCCCTCTCCTGGCACGCCCAGGTGGGTTGTATCCACCTGGTGGCCCCGCTAACGACTCCGCTGATACTATAAAATCACATATTTCCAGAAAAAAAACAAGGAGAAAGAATTATCATGATCCACGAGATGGAGCCGCCGCCAAGCCCTGTTATTCCTATGGAGGGCAGATCTGGAGTTCGTTTGGGGCTCGGGAGAGGGGGATCTTCATTCTTCATCATCACCAATCCTTCTCCATCGCCAATTCTATGATGCTCCCCACCGGGGCTGAGTAATTTTTTATTAGGCTCGCTTGTCGGTGAGGAGTTGGATGAGATTCATCATGTAATCGAGTTAGTTTTGTTAGGGCCTGATCGCTAGTATCCACTATGTTCTTAGATTGATGTTGCTATGACTTTGCCATGCTTAATGCTTGTCACTTTGGGCCCGGGTGCCATGATTTCAGATCTGAACCGTTTATCAATTTATCATTATATCCATGTTCTAGATCCGATCTTGCAAGTTATAGTGACCTACTACGTGTTATGATCCGGCAACCCCGGTGTGACAACAACCGGGTCCACTCCCAGTGATGACCGCAGTTTGAGGAGTTCATGTATTCAATATGTGTTATTGCTTTGTTCCAGTTCTCTATTAAAAGGAGGCCTTAATATCCCTTAGTTTCCAATATGGACCTCGCTGCCACGGGAGGGTAGGACAAAAGATGTCATGCAAGTTCTTTTAATAAAGCATGTATGACTATTTACGGAATACATGCCTACATTATATCGATGAACTTGAGCTAGTGCCATATCGCCCTAGGTTATAACTATCTCATGATGAATACCATCCAACAAGTCACCAATCCAATGCCTACGAACTTTTCCATATTGGTTCTGCTAAGTTACTACTAGTATCATCACTGTTACACTTGCTACAAAATTACTGCTATCACTTTTACTGTTCCTATTCCTGCTGTCACTACTATCAAAACTATCAAACCTCTTTGCTACTGATTGCTTTGTTGTAGATAATTAATCTCCAGGTGTGGTTGAATTGACAAGTCAGCTGCTAATACCTTCAAATATTCTTTGGCTTCCCTTGTGCCGAATCTATAAATTTGGGTTGAATACTCTATCCTTGAAAAATGTTGCGATCCCCTATACTTGTGTGTTATCAAGAACTTTTTATGGCGCCATTGACGGGGAGCATAACTATATTTTTTGAGTCACTTGGGATTATTATAATATTAATACTATGAAGAATCTGAAGGATGCTAAGACTAAGATATTTCCCTCAAAGACGAGGGGAGGTAAGAACTGCCATCCAGTTCTGCTTTAGATTCACCTTCTGTTATAAGTAAACTTGCAACACCACCACATGCTATTAATTTTGATATGTTGCAAGTTATAGATGATGCTACTTCTACTATGAATGATGCTTATGATGATGCTAGTACCTTGCTTGATTATGATGTTGTGCCACTTGGTGAATTTCTTGATAAACAAATTGCTAGAGTTATACAACATGATGTTGAATCTGATGATGAGCTAGAAACTGAATCTCCTAAAACTCCTTCTAAAACTAGCCCTCCTTGGTATGAATTGGCTAAGGTACCGGAAGGTTATTGGTAACCCACAAGTATAGGGAATCGCAACAGTTTTCGAGGGTAGAGTATTCAACCCAAATTTATTGATTCGACACGAGGGGAGCCAAAGAATATTCTCAAGTATTAGTAGTTGAGTTGTCAATTCAACCACACCTGAAAGACTTAATATCTGCAGCAAAATATTTAGTAGCAAAGTAGTATGGAAGTAACAGTAGCGGTGGCAAAAGTAACAGTAGTAGTTTTTGTAGCAATCGTAAAAGTGGCAATGGAAAAGTAACTAAGCAAAGATCAATATGTGAAAACCTCGTAGGCAATGGATCAATGATGGATAATTATGTTGGATGCGTCATGCAACAGTTATAACATAGGGTGACACAGAACTAGCTCCAGTTCATCAATATAATGTAGGCATGTATTCTGAATATAGTCATACGTGCTTATGGAAAAGAACTTGCATGACATCTTTTTTCCTACCCTCCCGTGGCAGCAGGGTCCTATTGGAAACTAAGGGATATTAAGGCCTCCTTTCAATAGAGTACTGGACCAAAGCATTAACACTTAGTGAATACATGAACTCCTCAAACTACGGTCATCATCGGGAGTGGTCCCGATTATTGTCACCTCCGGGTTGCCGGATCATAACACATAGTAGGTGACTATTGACTTGCAAGATAGGACCAAGAACTCTGATATATTCATGAAAACATAATAGGTTCAGATCTGAAATCATGGCACTCGGGCCCTAGTGACAAGCACTAAGCATAGCAAAGTCATAGCAACATCAATCTTAGAACATAATGGATACTAGGCATCAAACCCTAACAAAACTAATTCGATTACATGGTAAATCCCATCCAACCCATCACCGTCCAGCAAGCCTACGATGAGATTACTCACGCACGGCAGTGAGCATCATAAAAATGGTGATGGAGGATGGTTGATGATGACGATGGCGACGGATTCCCCCCTCCGGAGCCCCGAATGGACTCCAGATCAGCCCTCCCGAGGAAGATTAGGGCTTGCCGATGGCTTCGTATCGTAAAACGTGATGAATCCTTCTCTCTGATTTTTTCCTCCCCGAAAGTGAATATATGGAGTTGGGATTGAGGTCGGTGGAGTCCCAGGGGGCCCACAAGGTAGGGGGGGCGCCCTCCACCCTTATGGACAGGGTGTGGGCCCCCTTGATGCTGATTTTTTCGCCAATATTTTTCATTAATTCCAAAACGTGTCTCCATGCATTTTCAGGTCATTCCGAGAACATTTATTTCTGCACAAAATAACACCATGGCAGTTCTGCTGAAAACAGTATCAGTCCGGGTTAGTTCCATTCAAATCATGCAAGTTAGAGTCCAAAACAAGGGCAAATGTGTTTGGAAAAGTAGATACGTTGGAGACGTATCAACTCCCCCAAGCTTAAACCTTTGCTTGTCCTCAAGCAATTCAGTTGACAAACTGAAAGTGATAAAGAAAAAAATTTACAAACTCGGTTTGATCTTGTTGTTGCAAATATGTAAAGCCAGCATTCAGGTTTTCAGCAAAGATTATGAACTAACCATATTCACAATAACATTTAGGTCTCATGTTAATCAACTAGTGAGCAATAATAATAAATCTCGGATGACAAAACTTTCTCAAAACAATCATAACATGATATAACAAGATGGTATCTCGCTAGCCCTTTCTGATACAGGAAAACATAAATGCAGAGCACCCCTAAAGATCAAGGACTGACTAGACATTGTAATTCATGGTAAAAGAGATCTAGTCACAGTCATACTCAACGTAAATTAATAGTAATGCATGTGAATGAGAACGGTGCTCTCCAACTGGTGCTTTTTAATAAGAGGATGATGACTCAACATAAAAGTAAATAGATAGGCCCTTCGCAGAGGGAAGCAGGGATTTGCAGAGGTGCCAGAGCTTGAGTTTTGAAACAGAGTTAAATAATATTTTGAGTGGCATAATTTCATTGTCAACATAACATACAAGAGATCTCGATATCGTCCATGCTACACACATTATAGGTGGTTCCCAAATAGAATGGTAAAGTCTATACTCCCCCACCACCAACAAACATCAATCCATGGCTTGTCCAAAACAACGGGTGCCGTCCAACTAACAACAATCCTGGGGGAGTTTTGTTTGCAATTATTTTGATTTGATTTGAGCATGGGACTGGGCATCCCGGTTACCGGCCATTTCCTTGTGAATGATGAGCGGAGTCCACTCATTGTAAGAATAACCCACCTAGCATGGAAGACATAGACAACCCTGGTTTATACATGAGCTATTCGAGCATACAAAATATAATTTCATTTGAAGGTTTAGAGTTTGGAAAATACAAATTTACTTGGAACGACAGGTAAATATCGCATATAGGAAGGTATGGTGCACTCATATGGAATAACTTTGGGGTTTATGGAAGTGGATGCACAAGCAGTATTCCCGCTTAGTACAAGTGAAGGCTAGGAAGAGACTGGGAAGCGACCAACTAGAGAGCGACAACAGTCATGAACATGCGTTAAGATTAATCAACAATGAGTGCAAGCATGAGTAGGATATAACTCACCGTGAACATAAATATCATGGAGGCTATGTTGATTTTGTTTCAGCTACATGCGTGAACATGTGCCAAGTCAAGCCACTCGAATCGTTCAAAGGAGGATACCACCCTATCATACCACATCACAACCATTTTAATAGCATGTTGGCACGCAAGGTAAACCATTATAAACTCCTAGCTAATTAAGTATGGAATGAGCAACTATAATATCTAATTGTCATTGCAAACATGTTTCATTCATAATAGGCTGAATCAGGAACGATGAACTAATCATATTTACAAAACAAGATAGGTCGAGTTCATACCAGCTTCTCTCATCTCACTCAGTCCATCATATATCGTCATTATTGCCTTTCACTCGCACGACCGGACGACATGGATAATAAAAATATTCCACGTGCATTGGACTAAGCTGGAATCTACAAGCATTTAATACAAGGGAGAAGACAAGGTAATATGGGCTCTTGGTTAAATCAACAATAATGCATATGAGAGCCATTCAACATTTTCATCATGGTCTTCTACTCTCAACCCCCAAAGAATAAGAAAAGAAATAAAACTATTTACACAGGAAAGCTCCCAACAACCAAAAGAAGAACGAGAAATCTTTTTGGGTTTTCTTTTAATTACTACTACTACAGGCATGGAAAGTAAACTAGCTAAAAGCTACAACTATTTTTTTGGTTTTTCTTAAGGTTTTTCAAACACACAAGAAGAAGGCTTAGAAAAGAAAATATACTAGCATGGATAGTAGAATGAAAAAGTATGAGCACCGACAACTAGAACGAGTGTGTGATCATGAATGTAATGTCGCTGAGAAATACGTACTCTCCCAAGCTTAGGCTTTTGGCCTAAGTTGGTCTATGCCCATGGATCGAAGCTACTCTCTCCGGTGTACTGCGGAGGGTCCTCAGGGTGCCACTTGTTAGCGATCTCCTCCGGATCCCACTGATAAACAAACTGTCGATAAGGGTCAAGTGGTGGCTCGGGCTCAGGCTCTCGGACTTGTGTCAACCTCCAGTATGCATAAATGGCCTCAGGTACGTGCCTGAAAGTATGTTAAACAAAGAGGGTGCAGGAAAGATAATAGTTTCACAGTGAGCTCTATCAAATATCAAATTGTACTTAAGCATCTTCTTCTTATTTTTAACAATAAATTCATGTGCTACCATACTCTTATAATCCAGAAAAATGGGGGGAAGCTACTTTTCCTCTTTCTCATAATGCCTAATATGTATCTCAAAGTGTTTAGCAAGGCATGAAGCAAAGATGCCCCCGAAGATGGGGCCCTTTGTACGGTTCAGACTTAATCATTTAGCAACAATAGCGCCTAAGTTGAAACTTGTATCACGAAACAAAGCATGGCGCAAAATGAGAAGATCAGGAGCACTAAGGTTTGCACTCTTCCCGTGACCAATTAAGCATCTACAAGCAGATATCGTAAAGTAAGGTAGAACAGGAAAATGTATACTAGTATTCTTGCATCGGAAACTTCCCTCGTTTCCCCTATAGTAACTCTATCAATAAATCCATCCACATCACTACAATGTGGTTCCTCGATGCTGCCCACAAAGGGTATCTTGCAGACCCGATAAAAATCATGGAGTGACATCTCCTTAACCTCATCATATAAGTGAAACTCCACTGAAGGTGGTGATTTCTTAGCATGGAAATAAAAAATTTGCACAAAAATATTAGTTAGCAGGAGATACTGTTCGCGCTGGTCGTGGAGGAAGTCGGTGAGGCCTACACTCTCAGCGAAGTAATAAAAGTCATCGTAAATTCTGGCACCTCTCAAGAATGCATCACAAGGCCATTCACACGGTCGAACCTCCGCAGTGCGAGGAAGATTGTATTTGGGCTTTTTATTCTCCTCATTTTGCTTATCCTTCGAGCTTCGGTTCGAAGAGCTCCTCAACAATCTCTTCATCATTTTCTTTCTCTGAAAAATTTCTGAAATTTTTTAGTGACTCAAAATAAAAGTGAACCAAACTCAACAAGATTGATAGCAACTACTCCCAGAAGTGCCTAGAGGCTATATCATGCATTAAAACTACTTTGGACCATATAAATTTGACATGCAAGCTCAGGAACAGGGTCACCTTAGCAGCAACCATTTGCAATAAATAAATCACTAGAACAAAAACTAATTGGACCATTGGAGGAGTCACATACCGAAGAACAATCCCTCAAAACAGTTTTGTGAATGGAGCTTTGAGCAAAGAGATCGAAAATGGCAGCAAGATGAGCTAGAACGCGGGTTTGAGCTATGGGAGGATTTTTTTTCTGGAGAAAGATGAAGTGAGTGGGTGCTGGAATAAGTGGAGGGGGTCCATGAGGCAGGGGCACGCCCCAGGGGGTGGGCGTGCCCTGTGGCCTCGTGGCCAAATGGTGGCCCCCTGGTGTGTTTTCGGTGCGAGAAATTCTTAAAAATTCTACCAAAAATTATATTTCATTTTTAGGACATTTGGAGAACTTTTATTTTCAGGGTATTTTTATTGCAAGGATAATTCAGAAAACAGACAGAAAATATTATTTTTGCTTTATTTAATGTAAATAACAGAAAGTAAAAGGAGGGTACAGAGAGTTGTGCTTTCTAACTTCATCCATCTCGTGCTCATCAAAAGGAATCCACTAACAAGGTTGATCAAGTCTTGTTAACAAACTCTTTCCGAATAACATGAAACCAGAGAATTTTCGAATAACACTAGGTTACGTCAACTGGGATATGCATGTCCCCAACAATAAGATTATCATATTTCTTCTTGACAGTAGGAAGAGGGAATTCAAAACCTCCAATAGTAATCGTTGAAATTTTTCCAATAGAATTGATACTGTGGACTTGAGGTTGTTTCCTCAGAAAGTGTACCATATGCTCATTACCATTAACATGAAAAGTGACATTGCCTTTGTTGCAATCAATAACAGCCCCTACAGTATTCAAAAAGGGTCTACCAAGGATAATCAACATACTATCGTCCTTGGGAATATCAAGAATAACAAAGTCCGTTAAAATAGTAACGTTTGCAACCACAACAGACACATCCTTACAAATACCGACAGGTATAGCAGTTGATTTATCGGCCATTTGCGAAGATATTTCAGTAGGTGTCAACTTATTCAAATCAAGTCTACGATATAAAGAGAGAGGCATAACACTAACACCTGCTCCAAGATCACATAAAGTAGTTTTAACATAGTTTCTTTTAATGGAGCATGGTATAGTTGGTACTCCTGGATCTCCTAGTTTCTTTGGTATTCCACCTTTAAAAGTATAGTTGGCAAGCATGGTGGAAATTTCAGCTTCCGGTATCTTTCTTTATTTGTAACAATATCTTTCATATACTTAGCATAAGGATTCATCTTAAGCATATCAGTCAAACACATACACAAAAATATAGGTCTAATCATTTCAGCAAAGCGCTCAAAATCCTCATCATCCTCTTTCTTGTATGGTTTAGGAGGAAAGGGCATGGGTTTCTGAACCCATGGTTCTCTTTCTTTACCGTGCTTCCTAGCAACGAAGTCTCTCTTATCATAACGATGATTCTTTGATTGTGGGTTATCAAGATCAACAGCAGGTTCAATCTCTACATCATTGTTATTGCTAGGTTGAGCATCAACATGAACATCATCATTATCACTAGGTTCATGTTCATTACTAGATTGTTTTTCAGCATCAGAAATAGAAATATCATTGGGATTCTCAGGTGTGTCAACAATAGGTTCACTAGAAGCATGCAAAGTCCTATCATTTTTCTTTTACTTCTCCTTAGAAGGACTAGGTGCATCAACATTAGTTCTATGAGAATCTTGCTCAACTCTCTTAGGGTGGCCCTTAGGATACAAAGGTTCCTGAGTGATTCTACCCTCTCTAGTCATAACTCTAACAACATTATCATATTTCTTACTATTTAATTCATTGAGCAAATCATGTTGTGCTTTAAGCACTTGTTCTACCTGAGTGGTAACCATTGAAGCATGTTTACTAATAAGTTTAAGGTCACCTTTAACTCTAGACATATAATCACTCAAGTGTTCAACCATATAGGCATTACGTTTCAATTGTCTGCCAACATAAGCATTGAAGTTTTCTTGTTTAACAATAAAATTATCAGACTCATCCAAGCATTGCGGCTAGCAGACTTATTATGAGGAATATCACCTTCATCAAATCTATAGAGATAATTTACCTTTACTACCTGTGTCGGGTTACTAAGACCATGTATTCCTTCAATAGGTGGTAAATTCTTAACATCTTCAACTTTAATACCCTTTTCTTTCATAGATTTCTTTGCCTCTTGCATATCTTCAGGACTGAGAAATAGAATACCCCTTTTCTTCGGAGTTGGCTTAGGAGTTGGTTCAGGAAGTGTCCAATCATTATCATTACTCAATATATTATTCAATAGCAATTCAGCTTGCTCAACAGTTCTTTCCCTGAAAACACAGCCAGCACAACTATCCAGGTGGTCTCTGGAAGCATCGGTTAGTCCATTATAAAAGATATCAAGTGTTTTCATTTTTCTGGAGAGGATGATCAGGCAAAGCATTAACTAATTGGAGAAGCCTCACCCAAGCTTGTGGGAGACTCTCTTCTTCAATTTTCACAAAATTATATATTTCCCTTAAGGCAGCTTGTTTCTTATGAGCGGGGAAATATTTAGCAGAGAAGTAATAAATCATATCCTGGGGACTACGCACACAACCAGGAGCAAGAGAATTAAACCATATTTTAGCATCACCCTTTAATGAGAACGGAAATAACTTAAGGATATAGTAGTAACAATTTTTTTCCTCATGAGTGAATAGGGTGGCAATATCATTCAATTTAGTAAGATGTGCCACAACAGTTCCAGATTCATAGCCATAAAAAGGATCAGATTCAACCAAAGTAATTAACTCAAGATCGATAGAGAAATCATAATCCTTATCATAAATACAGATAGGTGAAGTAGCAAATTAAAAGCAGGGTCATATTTCATTCTAGCATTCAAAGACTTTTCTTTCAGCTTAGCTAACATTTTCTTAAGATCATATCTATCTTTGTGTAACACCCACGATGCGACTATATCTCCCACGTGTCGGAGCATGACTTAGAGGCATAATCGCATAGTAGGCATGTCACAAGAGGGGTAATCTTTACACATCCCATGTACTGAATAAGAAAGGGATAAAGAGTTGGCTTACAATCGCAACTTCACACAATACATAAATATAGCATTACATCCTCCAGAATACAATCAAGGTTCGACTACGGAACCAAATAAAGAAAGACCACCCCTCTTTCTAGATCCCCAATCGTCCCAACTGGGCTCCACTACTGATCAACTGAAAACAAAACAACACAATGAACACTATCTTCATCGAGCTCCCACTTGAGCTGGATTGCATCACCTGCACTGGTATCATCGGTACCTGCAACTGTTTTGGAAGTATCTGTGAGCCACGGGGACTCAGCAATCTCACACCCGCGAGATCAAGACTATTTAAGCTTATGGGTAGGAAAGGGTAGTGAGGTGGAGCTGCAGCAAGCAGTAGCATATATGGTGGCTAGCATACGCAAATAAGAGCGAGAAGAGAAGCAACGCAACGGTCGTGAACTAGAAGTGATCAAGAAGTGATCCTGAAACTACTTACGTTCAAGCATAACACAAGAACCGTGTTCACTTCCCGGACTCTGTCGGAAAGAGACCATCACGGCTACACACATGGTTGATGCATTTTCATTAGGTTAAGTGTCAAGTTCTCTACAACTGGACATTAACAAATTCCCATCTGCCCATAACCGCGGGCGCGACTTTTGAAAGTTCAAAACCCTGCAGGGGTGTCCCAACTTAGCCCATCACAAGCTCTCACGATCAACGAAGGATATTCCTTCTCCCAGGAAGACCCGATCAGACTCGGAATCCTGGTTACAAGACATTTCGACAATGGTAAAACAAGACTAGCAAAGCCACCTGAATGTGCCGACAAATCCCGATAGGAGCTGCTCATATCTCGTTCTCAGCGCACACCGGATGAGCAATCCGTACAACTAAAACCAACCCTCAGGTTTCCCCGAGGTGGCGCTGCAAGGGGCTCTAGTTTGGACCAACACTCAGAGGAGCACTGGCCCGGGGGGTTTAAAATAAAGATGACCCTCGGGCTCTGGAAACCCGAGGGAAAAAGGCTTAGGTGGTGAATGGTAAAACCAAGGTTGGGCCTTGCTGGAGGAGTTTTATTCAAAGCAAACTATCAAGGGGTCCCCATAACACCCAACCGCGTAAGGAACGCAAAAAAAAGGAACATAACACCAGTATGACGGAAACTAGGGCGGCAAGAGTGGAACAAAACACCAGGCATAAGGCCGAGCCTTCCATCGTTTACCAAGTGTGTAGATGCATTAATTGAAATAAGAGATATTGTGATATCCCAACATGGGACAAACTTCATCTTCACCTACAACTAGCAACGCTATAAGAGGGGCTGAGCAAAGCGGTAACATAGCCAAACAACGGTTTGCTAGGACAAGGTGGGTTAGAGGCTTGACATGGCAATATGGGAGGCATGATATAGCAAGTGGTAGGTATCGCGGCATAGCAATAGAGAGAACAACTAGCAAGCAAAGATAGAAGTGATTTTGAGGGTATAGTCATCTTGCCTGAGATCCCGCAAGGAAGAAGAATGAGTCCATGAAGAAGACAAACAAACGTAGTCGAACAGATCCTCACAACTCCGGAACGAAACCGAAGCTAACGTGAGAAGCAACCCGGAAAGAAGCAAACAACATAATAAAGAACCAACACATAATCATGGCATGATGCACAACCAAGTATGATGCATGTCCGCTTTAATGAGGGCATGGCATGGCAAAGTGCACAAGCAAAACTACAAGTTAAGTGGAGCTCAATATGCAACTCCGTTGCATATTGACGAAACACCACGTGACTTATTTAGTTCTCTCTCATTTAGGTACCCAACTGTATTAAATGTTGCTAAACATGGCAAGAGGTGGAGCATAGTAGAACTACTTAACTAGGCAAGTTTAAATGAGGCCAGAAACAACAAGCAACAAGTCCGGAAAATCCTCATAAGCATATATTAGATTTCGTACTGTTCTGCCCTAAACCATATTTTAGAGTTGTTAAACATGCAAAGCAAGTACACCATGTTAAACTAGGCATTTTCTACCCCATTTACATATAAAGATTATTTAAATATGAGCTACGGTTGATTAGTTATAAATTAAAGCATTTTAGCATGTTAATAGAGCAAAATAAAGCAAACATCATTTTAAACATGTCAAACATGATTGAAAGTTGGATATTATTAAACTAGATGAAATTTTAGTCATGTTACATATATGACATGTTTTATTTGGATGCATGGTTCAAAAGTTATTAGCAGTTTAACATAGGGGCAGTTCTGTAAATATGCAGTGCACTGGTTAAATAGAAAAAATGTTCCGCGAAAAAAAATGTGACTCGGGCCGAATCTGTCTGGCCCAAACAACAATAATAAAAAAAGGAGGCGCTGGGGGTGGCCTCACCCATGGGCTTTGGCCCGGTTCAGTGGAAGAAGGCTGGTTGGGTGAGGAGGGGTGCGCTAGGCTGGCAAAGAAGCAGGCTGGGCCTGGCGCTTGCCTCGCTTGGTCAAAGCAAGCGGACCTGCTCGTTGCTGCTACTCGATGCAGCCGGCGGCGACGGGGATGGAAGTAGAGGCGCGTTTCAAGGGCAGGGACCAGCGGGCGCGGCGGATTCAGGCGGTACGAGGGTCGGGGCGCTGGTTCCCGGAGATGAGAAACTCCCGCGATGGCACTGCTCAAAGAAGAAGGCAATGCCATGTGCGGCAGCGGTTCCTGTCGAAGAAAAAGGAGAGGGTTCAGAGAAAGCAAAGAGAGACAGGGAAGAGATAGAGGGGAGAGAGGACGAGCGACAGTGGGGAGATGGTGCCTGGCGTCCACGGAGGCGTCCTCCTAGACGGTTGGATCGAGGGGCGTGGGCACTCGGCGCGAGGTGGTGTAGGAGTGTCCGCTGGAGCATGCTTGGGGAGGGGCAGGGCACACGACTCGGCGCTCCTCTCGATCCAGATCGAGGCGGGGAGGAGCTTCGCTCTTGATTAGCCACGCACGGAAAACCGAGTGGAGTTAGGTGGGGGAGGCGGCACTGCGAGGGGATTGATGGGACAAACTCCCTAGAAGTTAGGGTTGGTCATTATATATGGCATATGGATATTTTGATAGGGGCTACCTCGTCCCTCCGATCTTAATCGTACGTCAACTCTCATCCCATTCCGAGAACATTTTCCGGCCACTTATAAAATAATATTTTGGACGTGCCGCGGGTGACTGCAAGTGTGTCTGGGCTCGGAACGGACAACGGACGAAACTGGGAAACCCGTACGGATGCAAATTTTGAAAACATGATGATGCAAATGCGCATGATAACATGACAAGATGCAACACGCAAGCGAATGACATGGTAACAACAGCGAATAACTGGAAGACACCTAGTGCAACGGTCTCGGGGCATCACACTTTGCAAGCAAAAAGGTCTCTAGCAGTTTCTTCATCCATGACATAACCCTCAGGCACATCAGGAAATTCATATCTAGGGGGAGAATCATCATCATCACTTTCATCACTATTATCTGTTTCAATAATTTCATTCTCTCTAACCCTAGCAAGTTGTTCAACAAGAAATTCACCTAATGGCATGGTACTATCAAGCATAGAAGTAGTTTCATCATAAGCATCATGCATAGCAAAAGTGGCATCATCAGTAACATGCGACATATCAGAATCAATAATAGGTGTAGGTGTTGTCGGTGTCTAAACTGGCGGATCTCGGGTAGGGGGTCCCGAACTGTGCGTCTAGGATCGATGGTAACAGGAGACGGGGGACACAATGTTTACCCAGGTTCAGGCCGTCTCTATGGAGGTAAAACCCTACGTCCTGCTTGATTGATATTGATGAATATGAGTGTTACAAGAGTGGATCTACCACGGGATCGTAATGGCTAAACCGTAGAAATCTAGCCTATGTGGGTATGGTAATGAGTATATGTGATGTCCTTTCTGGACTATCCCCTTCGGTTTATATATACACCAAAGGGATCTAGGGTTTACATGGAGTCGGTTACATAAGAAGGAATCTTTGGTCGCCAAGCTTGCCTTCCACGCCAAGTAGAGTCCAATCCGGACACGGTGCAGTCTTCGGCCTTCATGTCTTCAGAGCCCATCGGTCCGGCCCATAGATAACAGGCCGAACGCCTGAGGACCCCTTAGTCCAGGACTCCCTCAGTAGCCCCTGAAGCTGGCTTCAATGACGAGGAGTCCGACGCATAGATTCGAATTTGGCATTGCAAGGCTGGTTCCCTCCTTCCGAACTCCAGAATAGTCTTTGGACGAAGTAAGTATATCAGGACCTGTGTATATAATGGCAGAGAATATAATACCCCACAAGCCCAACTTGTTGATAACTATTCATGACATCATATCATGTCTGCCTGGTTGCTATTTCCAACCGTTGGCTAGCGAGCCGCCCCATGTCTCTGGGTGTGGTTTTACTGACATGTCTTGTCAAGGCAGAGATTGTGTCCCTTTATTTACGGGATTTTCATTAACGTATGCGTGGGTAACCCAACCATCCCCTGGATACAACTCCTTGGTGATAGGTAAGCTTAGAGACCCTAGGGGAGACGCCCATTACTTGGAGCCTTTATATAGAGACCCAGTCTCATTTTCTTCCCTTGCGCTTGCTTCTTCCTCAACCCCAGCCACCCCAAGTTCCAACCCTCGGGTTCCAATCGCCTCCAGCCCTAGTCATGTCCGTATCCAACCATCAGGGCCGGTGGGTGGCTTCTTCTGTCACATAGGAGGATATTGCGAAGCTCCGCGCAGCGAGGTATCTGACCTCGGAAATCTTTCATCGGCTCCTGGCACAAGGACAAGTTATACCGACCCCCAGATCTGGTGAGAGGGTAGTATTTGTATCCCACTGCCTTCATGGGCTAGGGTTCGCGCTTAACCCCTTCGTCCGGGGGCTCATGTTCTACTATGGACTATATTTTCATGATCTGGCCCCGGACTCTATTATCCTCATCTCGACATTTATCGTCGCGTGTGAGGCCTTACTCCGGACTCCTCCGCACTTTGGCTTGTGGCTCAAGACCGTTGGTGTGAGGCCGCAGGTGACAGAGGAGGAGCAGGCAGAGTGCAGCAGCGTCATAATAGGCAGGCTAGCCGACGCAGATTGGCCCGAAGGATCTTTCGCCAAATCTCCCGACCTATGGCAGCAGGGGTGGTTTTATATCAACGAGCCGCGGAGCTCCAAGTGGGCGGCTACACCTGCGTTCCGACCTGGTCCTCCAATTCAGCTTGCTTCATGGGTCAATAAGGGATTGGATTGGGGATCCATCAATGAAGTGAAGACTCTGCAAAGCCGCATCCGATGCCTTACCGGGAAGGGAATCGATCTTGTGAGCGTTGTTCAAATAATGCTAGTCCGCCGGATCCTGCCGTGTCAGCGACGACCTCTTCGAATGTGGGAGTTTAACCCAGAAGGGCGGCGGACTTTACAGCACTTCTTCGGCACTACGCACGAAGGAATGTGGAAATTATATTTCGGGGAACGAGAGCAATGGCCGGACACCACCGAAGATGTTGGCGTTGACTGCAACCATCCAGACACTTCGGTAAGTACTCGATATCCGAGCACCTTCCCTTCAGGCATCCCTTAAAAAGGTACTGAACAATCCGTCCCTATACAGGACTGGATAGAGAAAGCGGTGTTAATCTAGTGTCCGACGCCTCTTCCCGAAGGCCCTGCGACCGACCTGCTAACAAGAATGCTGATTCCAACACCGTACCAGGTGGCTGCGTCCGGTGAAACCGAAATCGTTTTGCCCAAGGGCAAGAGAGCAGAGGGAGCTCTCCAAGGCAAGAAGAGGGTCGCCTCCGAAGATCAGGAGGGGAAGCCTTCCAAGAGAGGAAAAACATCGTTGTCGAGCGGCTTGGGCAACGCAAGCGGGGCTGACGTCGAGTTTGATGACGAGGACGAACCTCGAGGAAGACCGTAAGCGAGACTGGGGTACTTTAAACACACCTCATTCTTTTCTTATGTAGTGAAGTAATCATCCGATATGTGTGCATCCATGCAGGTTAACGCCTGGCGCTTCTCAATCGTCCTCCTCCTTGGGAGATCTTCTTCCAGAGATGACCGAGAGTGGCATGCCTCCTCCGGCCCCATTGCCCAATTGGGGGGGTGATACCGAGGTATCGTCCCGAAGGGCTCCTCCCGAACACCAAGCAGTATAGGAAACGACGAAGGTGTTATCCGAAGGCGGTGCCTCTGTCACTCAGGGTTCCGGGATCAAGACTGGTGTCATCGAACCGTCCGGTTTGCAGGCGGAGATGGTTCTGGAGGCAAGTAAGCGGGTTCCTTCCCAGGAATGCCATACTCCGGTGGCGGTTTCCGAAGACCCAGGAGCGCCGGAAATGCTGACGTGCTTGCTACGATGAGCCTCCATTTCAGAAGAGCATCGTACCTTGATGGCTATGGTGGTCAAAAGGGTTCTATCCGCGAAGAGCGGATTGTACGAGGCCTTCATGAGCCTTCTAAGAGGTTTTGAGGTTTGTAATGTAGCTTTGTCAATTTTATTGACAGGATGCACCTGTTGTATACACAGTAGCCCCTAAGACTCGGATTATCTTCCGAAGGAAGTGATCGGAGGATCAAATAGATATGCTCAGATATTAACCTTGGGTTAATTTGAAATACACGCTACTTCCCCTCCTGTAGCTGTCCGGAATACCGAAGTGGCCGAACTACAGCGGAAGCTGGATATTGTGGAGGATGACGTTGCATTGATCAACAGGCGTCTTGACGACTCGCAAGATATGTATTTCGAGCATTCTTTACACCAGTGTGCTTGACGTGGGGAAAAGCTTTATGTGAGATGTGCATGAAATGCAGATGGTGCTGCCACCATGGAGGCTCTTCGGGCGGAGCTAATCCGGGCCAAGGTGTGGGCCCGGTTTAGTGATGCTGCTGCTGAAGGAGCATCGGTTGAACTGAAAGCCGAACAAGCTGCGCGATGCCACGGCGAGGAGAAAGTATCCACGATGACACATGCCACTGGCCACTGCGAAGTTCTTGAGAGGGAGAATAAAACCTTGACGGCGGAATTGGACAAGGCCCGACAGGAGGCAAGAGAAGCGCGATCAGAGTCCAGAGCACTCCGTGAGGAGGTTCAGCAGGCAAAAGAGATAGTGGCTGGAATGCCCTTTTTGCTGCAGACTAAGTTCGGTGACCAGGACTATGCTTAGGTGAACCAAGTGTGGAGTTCTCTGGACGAGTATTTGGACTTTCCAAAGAGTTCTTCTGATGCAGTGTGATATTACCAAACACGAGGTGGATACGCAACGGAGAAGCTTTTTTGGTCACAGTTCGGTGCGTCAAAGCGCCCGCTGCTGCTCAATGAATAGATGTCCCAATGGGCTGAACTTCATAGGGTATTTGGCGCTGCCATGAAGGATGTTATAATCCAGCTGTGGCCAACCGAGCCTGCGCCGAGTAGCTATTTTTGTTTGGTGTAGAAGCCTGTTGATGTGGTGCCGCAAATCGATGTTGCCAAGCAATCGACGTGTATTGAAGGTGCACGGATTGCCCTTGCCCGAGTCAGGATATTCTGGGGAAAAATGAAGGCCATCGACGTCGCCATGAAGGGTCCACCTGAAGGCAGGGGCCGTCCGGAGCCGGAGAGCTATTTTGAAGACGTCCTGGAGGCCGCCCGCTTGATAGAGGGTCAATGCTCGAAAAACATAATGTTCGAGTGAGTTATATGATGATTGTAAAAGACAACTTAATAGTTAATCTGTTTATGTTTTGCTCAAAAAGCTTGAATTCCTCCTGTGCGGTCGTTTTAATATAATCTGAGAAATTTCTAGCCGTCGGCTTCAGCCCCCTCGTAGGAAGTACGGGGTGTTCGGATAAGCATTTAATCACTCTTTATCCAACGTCTTGGTCCATGAAGGAGGTGATAATGCGGCGAACCAGGCAATCGGACTATAAGGCGTTAACACTTTCACTTAACCATAGGAGTTTTATGGTGGGGCTACGACATAGCCCCTAGTGTGTATGCGGCGTGTGGTGCCTTACATATCTGATCTGCAAAAGATCCCTCGTATTACACGGAGAATCGCTAAGGATTCCAATAAGTCGTCAAGTGGTTGACTAGCTCTCGCCGCATCATGACAATCAGTTTTTGGCTTTCTCTATGAGGTGCTCATCCGGTCTAGGCCAGGGCACAATCGTAGTAGTTCTCCCTTTACTACCCTAGCCGATAGAGCAGAACGTAGGGTAGAAAACACTGGAGCCGGGCAACCAAACTATTGACCCAAGACAATGATTCGGAGCTGATGCATATAAGGCCAAACTTGCGACGCCGAAGTACGCTATAAAGATGTTCAAACTTTTACTGGTGACTCATTCGTTCCCATGCCGAGACCCTGGCAGGGTGTGCCGAGGTGCATCTGCAAAGCAGTCGTTGAGGCCGTACTTTATTGTTGAAAGGGTATGAGAGTTTAGCCCGGGTGAGCCTTACAGAGAACGGAACGATGTGCCAGTGATAAATTTATTCATATATAAAAAAAGAAACCACGGACCCGGCTATTTGACATGCTCGTGGTCGGGATCATAGGGAAAGGGGCATAGTACAGGCTCAGAGTAAAGAGTGCGGTCTACCAAAGGTAATTTTGGACCTCCTGTCACACGTCTGCGTAGCCCATCCTCGGGGAGTGGGATCCTTAACGGAAGTAACCCCTTAGGTGAGTGTATGGATCCGAACTCCGATGGAGTCCGCTGTAGATGCTTCCTAGTTTGTCACCTGTTCTTTGAACATGATACAGAAAAAATGAGAAAAACATATAAAAAACGTTACGGGAATGCTTGTAGGGCTGTCCGAATTGTGCTTCTGTCGATGCCCACGGTATCTTGAGTGCGTAGTGATGTGCGCGTGTTGCAAATTTCACCAGTACAGTAGGTGGGCGGCGGAAGCCGAACTGCTATTTGCGTTCTGGGAGTGGTCGAACGTTGGAGGGGAACTTTTTCTGGCCCCTGGTGTTCTGCTGGCGAGCAGATCCGACATCTTTGTCACCCGGTGGCCTCCTCCCCTTGTGTTCAGCGTTAAGTTTGCCTGCCTGCTTGAAGACCCAACAGTTACGGTTGGTATGATTAGCTGGCCTATCAGGAAGACCGTGAATCTGACAAGGTCGGTCCAATATCCTGTCAAGGGTGGATGGTCCATCCTGGTTTGCCTTTAGTGGCTTCTTCCGTTGACCGGGCTTCGGATTGTCTGGCATTCACTGCTGTGTCGCATATGTTGTTATGTTCGGTTCGTCGTGGCATGCCGTTGCCATCTCGAATTTTGGAACTGCCCGAGCCACTGGCGTCGTTGCTTTTATGAGCAAGCCAGTTGTCTTCTCCCACGCAGAAGCTGGTCATTAGAGCGGTGAGGGCTGTCATGGATTTGGGTCCTTCCTGGCCGAGGTGACGCGTGAGCCATTCATCCCGCACACTATGTTTGAAGGCCGTGAGGGCTTCTGCGTCCGGATAGTCGACAATTTGTTTTTTTGACTAAGAACCTGGTCCAGAGCTCCCTAGCTGATTCGCCGGACTCCCGGACAATGTGACTTAAGTCATCGGCGCATAATGGCCGGACATATGTTCCCTGGAAGTTGTCTCGAAAGGCGTCTTCCAAATCTTCCCAGTTGCCAATAGAATTTTCTGGCAAACTGTTTAGCCATAATCGAGCTGGCCCTTAAGCTTGATAGGTAGGTATTTAATGGCGTGGAGGTCGTCTCCGCGGGCCATGTGGATATGGAGGAGATAATCCTCGATCCATACCGCGGGGTCTGTTGTCCCATCGTATGATTCGATGTTAATAGGTTTAAACCCGTCTGGAAATTCGTGTTTCATTACTTCGTCCGTGAAGCAGAGGGGGTGTGCGGCTCCTCTATGTTGGGCCACACTATGAAGTACCTCCGGCGGGCTCCATTTATGATGCTCGGACCGGGCGTGGTCAGCTCTGTAGTGTTTGGATAGGCGACCATCCTCGTCGGTCGGCGTATATCTTCGTGATCTGTACATCAATCTTGTGCGTCCTGCTCTACTCTCCATGCCGGATGGGTTGGTATGGTGCTCTGCTTGGGCTGCTACTTTGTCTGGTGTAGCGACCAGACCTCAACCGGTCCAATATCTGTGCTCCGGTGTCATCCCTGGATCAGTAATGCTGACACCACACAGTACTTGAAGGATTTATAACAGAGTAGTAATCACACACTTAGTACATTGAGTGTCTCAATAGGGATCTTATTACAATAAATGTGGCTTAAGGCCATCTAATAATGATAACAGCGGAAGGCTTGGAAGGTAAGTGAGTTCATCAACTACAACGACATCACTGAGTATAGAACCATGACCTAAAACTCCTTAATCGTCGTCTAAAAAGTCTGCAACATTAACGTTGCAGCCCGAAAACAGGTCAGCACACGGAATATGCTGGCAATGAAACACATAGAGAATAATGGAATGAAACAGCTATACTATATGCATATTTGGCTGGTGGTAAGCTCTATGGTTATAGTTTTGCGTAAAGCCAATTTTTCCCTACTACAAAGGAATAAATTTATTTAACTATTATGGTGGTTGTTGAACATTGAGAATGGTTGACAACATTCTCAATCCCAATTAAGTAACATCATTAACAAACCCACCAAATAAAATTTTATAGTAACATGCTGAGATTCACATGATAATCGAGGTACTAGATACTCACGATGTCCATAACCGGGGACATGGCTAACCATGATTAGTTTATACACTCTGCAGAGGTTTGCGCACTTTTCCCCACAAGACTCAATCTCCTCCGTTGGATTTCTCGCACTACATGGTGTTAGAGAAATGGATGACCGAGACATAGTCTTTCAGAAGCGCTAGCACCTTACGATGGGTAGACCGTACCAACTACATCCCCTACATCTGCTAGTCTACCACTGTAAGAGTTCGCACGACTTAGTCAACTATGCTAGAGCCCATAATAGCTTGTGGCTGCACACGGAAGTTTCTAGCATGAATAATCTCATGATCCCTTTACGCCTGGGTGGCGGTCCCAAAGAAAACAGGCAATCCTGGAATACCCAGGTACCTCAATCCACCCAGATGTGTATTTAAGTTGCCACCTTAGATAAAGCATTGATTTAAAAATCTCACATCTGTCATGGATATCACTCACCCAATACACGTCTACTAGCATAGCATAGCAATAATAAGCAAACGTAGAAGTAACTCCCAAAGGTTTGATAATAAACAGGTAATAGGTACTACCTCAACTACTTCCCAAACCCACAATTTAACTAGATCCTAATCATGCAATGTCTAAGGATTGATCTAATGCAATAAAACTGGGGAGTAGAAGGTATGATCAAAGTGTTACTTGCCTTGCTGATGATTCGGGAAACCTAACGATTCGAAGTAGCAAGCGGCGCACTCCGGGTACTCTATCACAAACAAACAAGCATACAATAAGTACTCAACTAATGCACAGGTAAAACTCAAATAAGAGATCTAACCAAAAGGTTCAACTTAAGAACTCCGGTTGACAAAAAGAATCAAATCGAACGAAGCAACAAAAGACAAACGACAAAAGAAACAGGCTTCATTTACTATTCTGGATCTAAGGCAATTTTTACAGAAGCAAAAACTTGTTTAAGTTGGTTAAACAGAAAGAGGGTTTCGAGACGAAACTCCAGGCGCTTTAATCGTCTGATTTCGATAAACGAGCGGGAAGTTATACTAAATGAAAATCGGATCAGAAATCGCGATCAGAAAATCGTGGATTTAATCCGAGAAAAAGAAAAATGACAAACAGTTTAACGAACGAACGTTCGTTAACTGGATCTAAATGACGAACACGTTCGTTAAAATTAACGAACGAGCGAACGCTCGCTAATTAGCCTAAACCGTAAAAAAACGTTCTAATAAAAAATGGATCTAAAAAAACTGACGAAAACCGAATGGTTTTTTCGGGAAAACCAGCGGAGGGGTCGAGGTAAACCTCGGGCGGCAGGACGGCGGCGGCAGGGTCCGGCGAGGAGGCGGCGGCGGCGGGGTCCGGCTAGGCGGCGGCAGCGGCGGGGTCCGGCGAGGCGGCGACGTCGGGCGGGGCGGCGGTGGCTAGGGTTTCGGCCCGGGTGGGCCGGCGGTTTATAAAGGCTGGGTACGGGAAGTCTGGGCCTAGCACGGCCCGTAGGTCGGTTCGGACGTTTTTTTAAGTAATTCCGCTCAGAAAAACTAATGAAAGAAATACTAAACCGACTCCAAAAATCGTGAAATAAATTTTCCCCGGCTTCTAAAATCAAGCCGCACAGGATGAACATTTATTTGGGGCCTAAATGCAATTTTGAAAAACACACATTTTTCCTAAATTCAAATAAAATAGCAAATAAAACCAAATAAAATCTTATTTGATTTTTTTATTAAATCCTCAATATTTGTTTATTTTGGGAAAGTCATTTTATTCCCTCTCTCATATTTTTGCAATAGAGATTATTGAAGATAAAATAAATAAAATCAAATGATCCTATTTTCAAAATTTGAGACAACTCAAATATGAAAATAAAAAAATCCCCAACTCTCTCCGAGGGTCCTTGAGTTGTGAAAATTTTCTAGGATCAACCAAAATGCAATAAATATGATATGCAACGATGATCTAGTGTATGACATTCCAAATTGAAAATTTGGGATGTTACAAACCTACCCCCCTTAAGATGAATCTCGCCCTTAATATTCGGGTCGGCTAGAAAATAGGTGAGGGTGGTCCTTCAACAATTCTTCCTCTCGTTCCCAGGTGGCTTCATCCTCCGTGTGGTGGCTCCACTGAACCTTGCAAAACTTGGTAACCTTGCTGCGGGTGACTCGACTGGCATACTCTAGAATCTTAACTGGTTTCTCCTCATAGGTCAAATCACTGTCCAACTGAATTGCTTCCAGTGGTACCGTATCTCTCAGTGGTATGACAGCCATCTCTGGGTGGCACTTCTTCAACTGGGATACATGAAACACGTCGTGAACTCCTGACAGTCCTTCGGATAATTCCAACTTGTAGGCTACTTCTCCCATACGTTCCAACACTTTGTATGGGCCTACAAAATGTGGCGCTAACTTTCCCTTAACTCCAAAGCGCTTAACTCCTTGAAATGGTGATACTCGAAGATAGACTCGGTCTCCAACTTTGTAAGCTGTATCCTTGCGTTTAGAATCTGCATAACTCTTCTGCCTGGATTGAGCTACCTTTAGCCTGTCGCGAATTAATTTCTCACTTTCTGTTCAGATTCCTTTATTAGATCTGGTCCAAACAACTGGCGATCTCCAACTTCATCCCAGGACAATGGGGTCCTGCACCTCCTTCCGTACAAGGCTTCGAAAGGGGTAATCTTCAAACTACATTGATAGATGTTGTTGTAAGAGTATTCTGCATACGTCAAATTCTCGTCCCAACTAGATTCGTAATCTAGCGCACAAGCTCTTAGCATATCCTCCAAGATCTGGTTAACTCACTCAGTCTGTCCATCTGTCTGCGGGTGGAAAGCTGTGCTAAACTCTAGTCTGGTTCCCAAAGTCTCATGCAACTGATTCCAGAACTTTGAAGTAAACTGGGTTCCTCTATCCAATACAATGCTCCTTGGAACTCCATGCAGACATACGATCCTGGTCATGTATATCTTTGCCAACTTTGCACTGGTATAGGTAGTCTTCACTGGAATGAAATGAGTTACCTTTGTCAAATGATCGACTACAACCCATATCGAGTCATAGCCTGAACGTGTTCTAGGCAATCCTGTAATAAAATCCATGCCTAGCTTATCCCACTTCCATTCGGGTATCGACAATGGTTGTAGCAATCCTGCTGGCTTCTGATGCTCTACCTTCACTCTCTGACATATATCACAAACTGCTACGTACTCCGCAATATCCTTCTTCATTCTGGTCCACC
Organism: Triticum aestivum; assembly: GCF_018294505.1. Lineage (NCBI taxonomy): Eukaryota > Viridiplantae > Streptophyta > Magnoliopsida > Poales > Poaceae > Triticum > Triticum aestivum. The sequence goes on along the minus strand of NC_057812.1, from coordinate 564,674,947 downwards.
AGAAAATATCCTTCAAATACAAATACATCTTGGTATTTCCTGGGTGAATCGAATATGGTGAATCATGGGCCTCTTGCAGAATTAGCTTCCTAATCTCCGGATCATTTGGCACATAAACACGGTCTTCAAACCATAGGGTATCATGCTCATCCTCACGAAATCCCTTAGCTTTTCCTTTGCTAATTTTCTCCTTAATAGAAGCAATCTCCTTGTTAGTCCTTTGGGATTCTCTGATTTTATCCATCAATGTAGACTGAATCTCCATTGCTACCACATAGCCTCTCGGGACTATTTCTAAACATAACTCTCGAAGATTTTCGGCTAACTCCCTTGGTAAATCTCCCGTCATTAAGCTGTTGACGTGGCTCTTACAGCTTAATGCGTCAGCTACTACATTAGCCTTTCCAGGGTGATAATGTAATTTCATATCATAATCCTTGATGAGCTCCAACCATCTCCTTTGTCTGAGATTCAACTCCTTCTGTGTGAAAATATACTTCAAACTTTTATGATTCGTATACACTTTGCAATGGTTTCCAATCAGAAAATGTCTCCAAGTCTTCAGTGCATGCACTACGGCTGCTAACTCCAAATCATGCGTAGCATAATTTAACTCATGAGGCTTAAGCTGTCGTGAGGCATATGAAACAACTCTCCCTTCCTGCATAAGCACTGCTCCAAGTCCTCGACGTGAAGCGTCGCAATACACCTCATAATCCTTGGTCTGGTCTGGCAAAATCAACACTGGCGAAGTAACCAAACGTTTCTTCAACTCCTGAAAACTAGCCTCGCATTCCTTCGTCCATATGAACTTGGTATCCTTATTCAACAACTCCGTCATAGGCTTCGCGATCTTTGAGAAATTCTCAATAAACCTCCGGTAGTATCCTGCGAGTCCAAGAAAACTCCGGATCTCTCCCATGGTGGTTGGTGCTTCCCACTTGGTCACGGTATCAACTTTAGTGGGATCTACTGCTATACCTTCTCTGGATATAACGTGTCCGAGAAATCCAACTTCCTTCAACCAAAACTCACAGTTGCTAAACTTGGCATATAATTGATGTTTTCTGAGCTTTCCAAGAACCAAACGCAAAAGTTCCTTATGCTCCTCTTCATTCTTTGAGTAAACCAGGATATCATCAATGAACACTATGACGAACTTATCCAAGAACTCCATAAACACTTTGTTCATCATGTTCATAAAATATGCAGGTGCGTTAGTCAGACCAAATGACATAACGGTATACTCGTACAGCCCATACCTGGTGGTAAAAGCCGTCTTGGGTATATCCTGTTCCCGAATCTTCAACTGGTGGTATCCTGATCGTAGATCGATCTTGGAAAATACCTTAGCTCCTTGCAATCAATCAAACAGATCATTGATCATCGGTAGTGGGTACTTGTTCTTGATGGTTACTTCTTTCAATCCTCGATAATCGACAACCATCCTTAACGATCCATCCTTCTTCTCTACTAGAAGTACTGGCGATCCCCAAGGTGAAGAACTTGGGCGAATATAACTTTTATCCAGTAACTCCTTAATTTGCTTCTTAATTTCCACCAAATCCTTTGCAGGCATCCTATATGGTCTCTTTGATACTGGCCCTATGCCTGGCAATAGCTCAATCAAAAACTCAATATCTCTATCCGGTGGCGTGCCTGGCAATTCTTCTGGAAATACTTCGGGGAAACCGTTCACTATTGGTACTTCCTCCTGCACAACTCCGGTTAAACAATTTATTTGAGTCCTCTTTGGCACATGTCGGGATACATACTTGATCCTTCTCCCTTCTGGGGTGGTAAGCAAAATTGACTTACTAGCACATTCAATATTCCCTTCATACTTTGATAACCAATCCATGCCTAATATCACATCCAATACTTGGGATTCCAATACTATTAGGTCCGAGGGAAAAACATAGTTACCAATCCTTAATGGTAACCGATTACACCATAGACTAGCCATATATTCTACTCCAGGCGAGGTTACTAACATGGGTGACCTAAGGGCTTGGGTTGGCAGTTTATACTTATCCACAAATCCCCTTGATAAGTATGAATGCGATGCACCAGTATTGAAAAGAACGAGTGTAGTAAATGACTTAACCAAATATTTACCGATTACTACATCCGGCTGCTCTTCAACCTCCTCCACATTAACGTGGTTCACCTGTCCCCTGTTGAAAGGGTTCGGCTTCTGCCCAGAGCTTCCATTGCCATTTCTATTCTGTGATTCAGGACATTCATTGGCATAATGTCTGGTCTTCTGGCACTTAAAGAGAGTGACTTGGCTCAGGTCTTTCTTGGCTGGGGTTGATGGGTTGGTGCGGTTCTGGCCGTTACTTCCTCCATTCCCTTTACCATTCCTGGGGCCATTGTGATTGTGCGAGCTACCTCCTCCATGGGTATGCTGAAAATGTCTTCCCGGTCTAGGGGTAAATCGTGGCTTCTGCTGAGCTCCTGAATTGTACTTTCCTTGTGTATACTTCCTCTTGCGATTTTCAATTTGCTGCTGCTTCCCTTCAATCAGAAGAGCACGATCTACCAACTCCTGGTAGTTGTTGAAGGTTGCTACCATCAACTGCCTGCTCAACTCATCATTCAGTCCTTCCAGAAACTTCTCCTGCTTAGCGGCATCCGTAGCAACGTCATCCAGGGCATAACGTGCTAACTTACTAAAGTCCTCCATATACTGGCCAACTGTCCGTCCTCCTTGGCGCAAGTTGCGAAACTCTCGCTTCTTCATGGCCATAGCTCCTGCTGAAACATGGGTAGTTCGAAAAGCCTGCTGAAACTGGTCCCATGTGATAGTATCGACAGGGAAAGTGGCTGTGTAATTCTCCCACCATGATGCCGCGGGTCCTTCAAGCTGATGTGTGGCAAACTTCACCTTCTCCGCATCAGTGCATCCTGCTGTGGTAAACTCTGGGCTCGGTGCTACTGGAAAACACTGGCGGATTCAGCCTAAGAAAACGGGCTAAGTGGTCAACATGTGGTGGTGGTGGTGGGTTGTTGTTGTTGTTCCCCTGATTCTGATTTTGGACTAGCAACTGCATCAATGTGTTCTGCTACTGGATCAACTGGGTGAGGTCCGGTGGAAAGGTAAATTCGGGGTCACGTCTCGGAGGCATCTGAGGGTTTAGAAAAGATGAGATTTAAGAATAGAGGGGGTCTAAAGAGAAAACACTACCCATATGCACATGAGGCAAAAGCAAACAATTCATTCATTCAATCAAACAAGGGCATACAATCAATCTAACTATCGCAAAAGTGCTCGGACTACTATATTTACATGGTGGACTACTACTACTGATGAGGTGGTCTGCTAGAAATATTCTGCGGTTGCAGACTCCATGATATCTGCTCCAGCTTCACCAACATAGTCATCATCGCTATCATCTGGATCCGAGTCGGTGTCGTCGATGATGATGTAGTCTTCCAGGCGAATCTCCTTGGGTTCTTAGTCTTCTTCTACTGGTGTAGGGCCTCCCATAAATATTCCAATCTTGTTGATCAGATCGTCATTCTTCCCCACTCATACTTCGATTTCCTCTTCATAATCTTCACGTGTAGCCTTGAGTTCTTCCTCCAGTTCCTTGATTCTTGTCTTTGCCTTCTTCAGGTCTATCATGTCGGCGCACATCTGGTTCTCTTGACGTCGAATGTGCTGGTTTAACTCCTGGATAAAAGCTGCAATTGATCTATCCTTTCTGGTGCTGATCATCTCCCAGTGCTCATCTCGGCGCCCACAAATCTGGTAGATAGTATCTTTGAGATCATTTCGGTAGACTTCTCCAATGCGTCCCATGGGGATGTGAGCTGCCATGCTCTTTCCTAGACTCCAAGTTGGTGCATCAAAAGAAAACTCTATGGGCTCAGTGACTGGCATGAACGTCCTTCCTGGAACTTGAACTTGAATCATCCAGTGCTTTTCTTCAGGTAAAGTGGCGTTGTAGGTTCCGATGAAGCTTGGTACTCCTATGTTTAGATATCTAGTGACTTCCTTCAAGTGATGTCCAAAGGGTGTATCTTCATCCGGTTGCGTGAACTTGTTCCTTGCATCCGCCATCCTAAAGAGTAGAAAAGATGAGAGGTCAGAAGAGAAGAGAGTGAGTAGTGATCTAGGTCTTTAGCTTAGTGGTGGTGTCCTATAGTCAGCGTGTGCTCTGATACCATCTTGTAGCGACCAGACCTCAACCGGTCCAATCTCTGTGCTCCGGTGTCATCCCTGGATCAGTAATGCTGACACCACATAGTACTTGAAGGATTTATAACAGAGTAGCAATCACACACTTAGTACATCGAGTGTCTCAATAGAGATCTTATTACAATAAATGTGGCTTAAGGCCATCTAATAACGACAACAGCGGAAGGCACGGAAGATAAGTGAGTCCATCAACTCCAACGGCATCACTGAGTATAGAACCACGGCCTAAAACTCCTTAATCGTCGTCTGAAAAGTCTGCAACATTAATGTTGCAGCCCGAAAACGGGTCAGCACATGGAATATGCTGGCAATGTAACACATAGAGAATAATGGAATGAAACAGCTATACTATATGCATATTTGGCTGGTGGTAAGCTCTATGGTTACAGTTTTGCATAAAGCCAATTTTTCCCTACTGCAAAGGAATAAATTTATTTAAATATTATGGTGGTTGTTGAACATTGAGAATGGTTGACAGCATTCTCAATCTCAATTAAGTAACATCATTAACAAACCCATCAAATTAAATTTTATAGTAACATGCTGAGATTCACATGATAATCCAGGTACTAGATACTTAAGATGTCCATAACCGGGGACACGGCTAACCATGATTAGTTTATACACTCTACAGAGGTTTGCGCAATTTTCCCCACAAGACTCGATCTCCTCCGTTGGATTTCTCGCACTACATGGTGTTAGAGAAACGGATGACCGAGACATAGTCTTTCAGAAGTGCTAGCACCTTACGATGGGTAGACCGTACCACCTACATCCCCTGCATCTGCTAGTCTACCACTGTAAGAGTTCGCACGACTTAGTCAACTATGCTGAGGTTTTGAGGTTTGTAATGTAGCTTTGTCAATTTTATTGACAGGATGCACCTGTTGTATACAAAGTAGCCCCTGAGACTCGGATTATCTTCCGAAGGAAGTGATCGGAGGATCAAATAGATATGCTCAGATATTAACCTTGGGTTAATTTGAAATACAAGCTACTTCCCCTCTTGTAGCTGTCCGGAATACGGAAGTGGCCGAACTACAGCGAAAGCTGGATATTGTGGAGGATGACGTTGCATTGATCAACAGGCGTCTTGACGACTCGCAAGGTATGTATTTCGAGCATTCTTTACACCAGTGTGCTTGACGTGGGGAAAAGCTTTATGTGAGATGTGCATGAAATGCAGATGGTGCTGCCACCATGGAGGCTCTTCGGGCGGAGCTAATCCGGGCCAAGGTGCGGGCCCGGTTTAGTGATGCTGCTGCTGAAGGAGCATCGGTTGAACTGAAGGCCGAACAAGCTACGCGATGCCACGGTGAGGAGAAAGTATCCACGATGACACATGCCACTGGCCACTGCAAAGTTCTTGAGAGGGAGAATAAAACCTTGACGGCGGAACTGGACAAGGCCCGATAGGAGGCAAGAGAAGCGCGATCAGAGTCCAGAGCACTCCGTGAGGAGGTTCAGCAGGCAAAAGAGATAGTGGCTGGAATGCCCTTTTTGCTGCAGACTAAGTTCGGCGACCAGGACTATGCTTAGGTGAACCAAGTGTGGAGTTCTCTGGACGAGTATTTGGACTTTCCAAAGAGTTCTTCTGATGCAGCGCGATATTACCAAACGCGAGCTGGATACGCAACGGAGAAGCTTTTTTGGTCACAGTTCGGTGCATCAAAGCGCCCGCTGCTGCTCAATGAATAGATGTTCCAATGGGCCGAACTTCATAGGGTATTTGGCGCTGCCATGAAGGATGTTATAATCCGGCTGTGGCCAACCGAGCCTGCGCCGAGTAGCTATTTTTGTTTGGTGTAGAAGCTTGTTGATGTGGTGCTGCAAATCGATGCTGCCAAGCAATCGACGTGCATTGAAGGTGCACGGATGGCCCTTGCCCGAGTCAAGATATTCTGGGGAAAAATGAAGGCCATCGACGTTGCCATGAAGGGTCCACCTGAAGGCAGGGGTCGTCCGGAGCCGGAGTGCTATTTTGAGGACGTCCTGGAGGCCACCCGCTTGATAGAGGGTCAATGCTCAAAAAACATAATGTTCGAGTGAGTTATATGATGATTGTAAAAGACAACTTTATAGTTAATCTGTTTATGTTTTGCTCAAAAAGCTTGAATTCCTCCTGTGCAGTCGTTTTAATATAATCTGAAAAATTTCCAGTCGTCGGCTTCATCCCCCTCGTAGGAAGTACAGGGTGTTCGGAAAAGCATTTAATCACTCTTTATCCAACGTATTGGTCCATGAAGGAGGTGATAATGCAGCGAACCAGGCAATCGGACTATAAGGCGTTAACACTTTCACTTAACCATAGGAGTTTCATGGTGGGGCTACGACATAGCCCCTAGTGTGTATGCGGCGTGTGGTGCCTTACATATCTGATCTGCAAAAGATCCCTCGTATTACACGGAGAATCGCTAAGGATTCCAATAAGTCGTCAAGTGGTTGACTAGCTCTCGCCGCATCATGACAGTCAGTTTTCGGCTTTCTCTATGTGGTGCTCATCCGGTCTAGGCCAGGGCACAATCGCAGTAGTTCTCCCTTTACTACCCTAGCCGATAGAGCGGAACGTAGGGTAGCAAACACAGGAGCCGGGCAACCAAACTATTGACCCAAGACAATGATTCAGAGCTGATGCATATAAGGCCAAACTTGCGACGCCGAAGTACGCTATAGAGATGTTCGGACTTTTACTGGTGACTCATTCGTTCCCATGCCGAGACCCTGGCAGGGTGTGCCGAGGTGCATCTGCAAAGCAGTCATTGAGGCCGTACTTTATTGTTGAAAGGGTATGAGATTTTGGCCCGGGTGAGCCTTACAGAGAACGGAACAATGTGCCAATGATAAATTTATTTATATATAAAAAAAGAAACCACGGACCCGGCTATTTGACATGCTCGTGGTCGGGATCATAGGGAAAGGGGCATAGTACAGGCTCGGAGTAAAGAGTGCGGTCTACCAAAGGTAATTTTGGACCTCCTGTCACACGTCTGCGTAGCCCATCCTCGGGGAGTGGGATCCTTAACGGAAGTAACCCCTTAGGTGAGTATGGATCCGAACTCGGATGGAGTCCGCTGTAGATGCTTTCTAGTTTGTCACCTGTTCTTTGAACATGATACAGAAAAAATGAGAAAAACATATAAAAAACGTTACAGGAATGCTTGTAGGGCTGTCCGAATTGTGCTTCTGCCGATGCCCACGGTTTCTTGAGTTCGTAGTGATGTGCGCGTGTTGCAAATTTCGCCAGTACAGTAGGTGGGCGGTGGAAGCCGAACTGCTATTTGCGTTCTGGGAGAGGTCGAACGTTGGAGGGGAACTTTTTCTGGCCCCTGGTGTTCTGCTGGCGAGCCGATCCGACATCTTTGTCACTCGGTGGCCTCCTCCCCTTGTGTTCAGCGTTAAGTTTGCCTGCCTGCTTGAAGACCCAACAGTTACGGTTGGTATGATTAGCTGGCCTATCAAGAAGACCGTGAATCTGACAAGGTCGGTCCAATATCCTGTCAAGGGTGGATGGTCCATCCTGGTTTGCCTTTAGTGGCTTCTTCCGTTGACCGGGCTTCAGATTGTCCGGCATTCACCGCTGTGTCGCATATGTTGTTATGTTCGGTTCGTCGTGGCATGCCGTTGCCATCTCGAATTTTGGAACTGCCCGAGCCGCTGGCGGCGTTGCTTTTATGAGCAAGCCAGTAGTCTTCTCCCACGCAGAAGCTGTTCATTAGAGCGGTGAGGGCTGTCATGGATTTGGGTCCTTCCTGGCCGAGGTGATGCGTGAGCCATTCATCCCGCACGCTATGTTTGAAGGCCGCGAGGGCTTCTGCGTCCGCACAGTCGACAATTTGTTTTTTTTTGACTAAGAACCTGGTCCAGAGCTCCCTAGCTGATTCGCCGGACTCCTGGACAATGTGACTTAAGTCATCGGCGCATAATGGCCGGACATATGTTCCCTGGAAGTTGTCTCGAAAGGCGTCTTCCAAATCTTCCCAGTTGCCAATAGAATTTTCTGGCAAACTGTTTAGCTAGTATCGAGCTGGCCCTTTAAGCTTGATAGGTAGGTATTTAATGGCGTGGAGGTCGTCTCCGCGGGCCATGTGGATATGGAGGAGATAATCCTCGATCCATACCGTGGGGTCTGTTGTCCCATCATATGATTCGATGTTAATAGGTTTAAACCCGTCTGGAAATTCGTGTTTCATTACTTCGTCCGTGAAGCAGAGGGGGTGTGCGGCTCCTCTATGTTGGGCAACACTATGAAGTACCTCCGGCGGGCTCCATTTACGATGCTCGGACCGGGCATGGTCAGCTCTGTAGTGTTCGGATAGGCGACCATCCTTGTCGGTCGGCGTATATCTTCGTGATCTGTACATCAATCTTGTGCGTCCTGCTCTACTCTCCATGCCGGATGGGTTGGTATGGTGCTCTGCTCGGGCTGCTACTTTGTCTGGTGTAGCGACCAGACCTCAACCGGTCCAATATCTGTGCTCCGGTGTTATCCCTGGATCAGTAATGCTGACACCACACAATACTTGAAGGATTTATAACAGAGTAGTAATCACACACTTAGTACATTGAGTGTCTCAATAGGGATCTTATTACAATAAATGTGGCTTAAGGCCATCTAATAACGATAACAGCGGAAGGCTTGGAAGATAAGTGAGTCCATCAACTACAGCGGCATCACTGAGTATAGAACCATGACCTAAAACTCCTTAATCATCGTCTAAAAAGTCTGCAACATTAACGTTGCAGCCCGAAAACAGGTCAGCACACGGAATATGCTGGCAATGGAACACATAGAGAATAATGGAATGAAACAGCTATACTATATGCATATTTGGCTGGTGGTAAGCTCTATGGATATAGTTTTGCGTAAAGCCAATTTTTCCCTACTACAAAGGAATAAATTTATTTAACTATTATGGTGGTTGTTGAACATTGAGAATGGTTGACAGCATTCTCAATCCCAATTAAGTAACATCATTAACAAACCCACCAAATAAAATTTTATAGTAACATGCTGAGATTCACATGATAATCGAGGTACTAGATACTCAAGATGTCCATAACCGGGGACACGGCTAACCATGATTTGTTTATACACTCTGCAGAGGTTTGCACACTTTTCCCCACAAGACTCAATCTCCTCCGTTGGATTTCTCGCACTACTTGGTGTTAGAGAAATGGAAGACCGAGACATAGTCTTTCAGAAGCGCTAGCACCTTACGATGGGTAGACCGTACCACCTATATCCCCTACATCTGCTAGTCTACCACTGTAAGCGTCCGCACGACTTAGTCAACTATGCTAGAGCCCATAATAGCTTGTGGTTGCACACGGAAGTTTCTAGCATGAATAATCTCATGATCCCTTTACGCCTGGGTGGCGGTCCCAAAGAAAACAGGCAATCCTGGAATACCCAGGTACCTCAATCCACCCAGATGTGTATTTAAGTTGCCACCTTAGATAAAGCATTGATTTAAAAATCTCACATCTGTCATGGATATCACTCACCCAATACACGTCTACTAGCATAGCATAGCAATAATAAGAAAACATAGAAGTAACTCCCAAAGGTTTGATAATAAACAGGAAATAGGTACTACCTCAAGTACTTCCCAAACCCACAATTTAATTAGATCCTAATCATGCAATGTGTAAGGATTGATCTAATGCAATAAAACTGGGGAGTAGAAGGTATGATCAAAGTGTTACTTGTCTTGCTGATGATCCGGGAAACCTAACGATTCGAAGTAGCAAGCGGCGCACTCCGGGTACTCTATCACAAACAAACAAGCATACAATAAGTACTCAACTAATGCACAGGTAAAATTCAAATAAGAGATCTAACCAGAAGGTTCAACTTAAGAACTTCGGTTGACAAAAAGAATCAAATCAAACGAAGCAACAAAAGACAAACGGCAAAAGAAACAGGCTTCATTTACTATTCTGGATCTAAGGCAATTTTTACAGAAGCAAAAACTTGTTTAAGTTGGTTAAATAGAAAGAGGGTTTCGAGACGAAACTCCAGGCGCTTGAATCGCCTGATTTCGATAAACCAGCGGGAAGTTATACTAAACGAAAATCGGATCAGAAATCGCGCTCAGAAAATCGCGGATTTAATCCGAGAAAAAGAAAAACGACAAACAGTTTACCGAACGAATGTTCGTTAACTGGATCTAAACGACAAACACGTTCGTTAAAATGAACGAATGAGCGAACGCTCGCTAATTAGCCTAAACCATGAAAAACCGTTCTAATAAAAAAAGGGATCTAAAAAACCGACGAAAACCGAACGGTTTTTCCGGGAAAACCGGCGGCGGGGTCGAGGTAAACCTCGG